>NC_061778.1:6704230-7006826 GCF_022458985.1 Mugil cephalus
TCTGCAGTCAACATCTCATGAGTTTGTTGCACTGCATTGCATTTTTTTTTACGAATGATCTGTGACAGGACTGTTTACTCACTACCGATACGTGGTTGAAACTTAGTTGTATCTAGTATAAGGAAAAACAATATATCAACAGATTCGTGAAAAGGCATTTTGCAGATACAGAGGCTCTCCCGCTGCAGCCGCCATGACATTTATCACCCTAAAGCACCTACAAGAAGCCATGAAGTCTCGACCAAACCTCATCATTCTTCCATGCTGTTGCCATTAATCACCCCATTCACAGGCAAGTCACAGTCCCGAGAAGTGGCGTAATTGCAGATTCAGTTTCAGCGGAATAATTTTCACCCATTATGGTACAAGAGGTAAATAAAGACATTAAATCACTGATTACACACTTAATGTGTGGAGAGCGGAGCTTTTCTGAACTAGACAAAAATACAACAGAGCAAATCAATGCACTCTTTGAATACCACTTAATTTCTGTTCTGTAAACCCCATAATCAATGTAAATGATCAAATTTAGGGGCAAGGTTCTGCAATCAACATAGCTGCCATGAAGTTAAACCTATAAATTAATATTCATTCCACAAGCAGTCACATTTATTCTCACAATGTGGAGTTGTTTCAGAAAGTACTTTAGCTGCATTGTAAGCTTACAAAGTATGTGGGCATAGTGGTTAAAGCGGCTGCATTATGCTCATCTAGAGGTTCATTATTTTATGTAAAGGTCTACATGCTTCAATGTTCAAACAACACATTATATTTCTGAGACTGTGAGACTGTACACTGCAGCAGCACCTCTTTTCATCCTCTATCTAATAGGCAGTTTATGCTTCTGCCTCAATTTGATGGTGTAGCTACGGCCACAGCCCTGACTCTGTTCAGACCCCAACGCCGTAGCCTGGTGTACACATCTCCAAAAATGTAACCAAGCGTCACGGCGACGCAGACCACAAGAGCTGTGCTTGGTACTTGGTAGCAGCGTATTTCCAGCTGGTTCTCCACAGTTTTCGAACTGATTGTTTTGGATCAATTTAAAATGGAACACACAAAAGAAAGATTGGCTGAGAAGGTTCAAGCGTACGAGTATTTGTGCGACTCGTACGAAACGAAAGTTTCAGTCGCCAGCATTGAATGCGAAGCAGGACGTAGAATTAGAAATTAACCTGACTGGCTGAAAAAGTGTTTGAGTGGTGTTTTTACAGCTAGACTGATGAGCACCAAAGTATAAATGTCTCACACTGGTGTAGGATACGTACATAGGTTACAGGGTCCTGCAGAGACATAGACTGCATGTAACATTCGCTTTCTCTTCAAGCAGATGTCAAACAGTGACGCGGATAAATAACAGAATAAAAAGACTGGACTGCAAGCTCAGGCAATTCAGGTGCCGTGGCTTTGGATGGATAGATTGAATCACACTGGCTTGAGCAGGTATAATCGTCAGGGGATTATTTGTAAGGGCAGAAAGTTAAGAGAAACAGAGTTAACAGCAGAAAGATAAAAAGTCAGCGTCTCAGTGACTGAACTTAAACTTTGATTGATATTGGTATTTGCTACTTGGGAGATTGATTGCTGTTGCCAGGCTTCCTTTAAGGAAAACTTTTCTTAAATCGAATAGATCTGGTCCAAACAATTTGTCAGATTAGGAGCAAAAGACCACTGGAAATGACCACTTTGCTGGAAAGTTGGAGAACCTGCCAAAAAAAAAAACTCAGTAACACTCCATTTATTAGGATTTCTGGAGAGAATAGTGTGATACATTTCACTAAATTAAAAAGTAACATGGCATTCTGCCTGGAGTTCACTTAATGACAGCTTGAGAGGAAAATATGCTGTTGTCTGCTCAGAAATAAATAAATAAAAATAAAAAGCCCGCCCTCAATAGCATGAGGCAAACCAAGAAGAAGCCGTCAACACAACTTATCATTGCTTCTTCTTCATTTGGAGATGGTTGCAGCATAACCAGTATGACTGAGGGAACCTTAAACGAAGCTAATAGATGAGAGGCGGTTTCTAGGAAGCCTACAGATGACCTTAGCAGGAGGATCCCCCTTTCAGCATGACAATGACCTCTCAGCACCTCGGGGGCTTCGTGACAAGAGTCTGAATCTGTCCAGTGACCGAGGCCCTGACCAAGGTCAGGAGATGAGCCCCTGTGAAAGTTTTTAGAGATACCTAAAGATTGCATGGATACAGTCGGTGGAACTGCACTCTGTCAGGAGCTGAAGGGGACACCCATAAAACAATGTCGCATATAGAACAAATAATGTGCTGGATGGTAAGTACAGAGCTGTAGCTGCTGCAAAGCTGCAGAGAGTTTGAAAGTCTAAGTAAGATTTACTGAATTATCAGTAACTTTTCAGGTTTCTTTTGGTGTAGAACTTCAAATAGTTTTTTAACCAAGCTGAAGCTTAAGGCAGTTAAGAGGTGTTACATGTACCTACCTCTTACATACCCCCTCATGCTAAGATGTAATGAGTACATCAGTGTTGCACGGTTCCCGGCTGGTGTGCTGCCTGTCATTCCACTGCTCTGTCCCTCTTATTTCTTTTCTCTCTTCTCCCAATCCAATAAATCCAAATAAATCTTGCTATCTGAAATCACAGCTGTTGCTGAATGACCTTAAGAGGCACAAATAAAATATGCCAGGTGATTTTTTTTCCCGCCGTCTCCCCACGAAACCCCGCTGGAATATTCAAATGTTTTATATTCTTTCTGATTTAGTGCTGGCTCACTGGGACTCATCTACATTAGTTCAACAGCAGGAAACACGGACAGTGGAAGAATAAGACTGCACACTAATTTATTTTGCGTCCGTCTCTATACCGCTGATAATGTCTGATGATAGAAGACCGCTGGTCTTGGTCTGTTTGCCACAGTAAAGTTCGATGGCTGCTCAGTGTGCTGGTGAGACCGAGCTCCTCTGCAACATCCTTTCTCTTTGTCAGTGAGAGACGAGAGCATTGTCAGTAATCTGCACAATAAAACTACTGCATTGTGGACGACACAAGTGTCACAAATTCAGATGCAAATGAGTGATGCAATTTACTTCAGTTTCTACCAGGCTACTGCATAGACAATAATATCAATTAAAGTGCCACTATTGTTTGTTTAATTCTGTACATCCTCACATGGGACTTGAATCTACGTAGTAAAATACACAACTAAAATGACAAATCAAATGGATCAGTATGGACAAATCACATCGCATTCATTGAAGGCTTTATCTTGCATGTGATCACCATGTTTAAGGTTACTTCATTTATGTGGTCATAAATCTGTGTCGCATGTCCATAGGAACATGCTTTGCAAATAAAAATCATTATATAAGATAAAAATCCAAAATTTTGTCTTTGGAGACTCCATCTAACCTAGTTAATAATTCCACATGCATGATGCTTTTCTTTTTATCCGTGTCTCCCTCAAAGAAACAAATTGAAAAATGATGGGCTCTGACTGAAGTCTTTCAGATGCTACAAGTGTTTGAGGTCTGCGTTGCGGTCCTGGGAAAAAGACAACTTGTCAGTCAGCGTCAAGTGTCAGCTCAAGCATTTATCACAGTCTCCCAGCCAATCTGCATTCAAGTAGTTTCCACTCACACTCAAATGGAATTAAATCTTTTGACATTTCTTTGAAAGCAGCATAATTCAACATCAAAGAGGCACGGACGTCCTCGCGTGAATGCACAGAGACGCACTGAGATGCACAAACACACACGTACACGTTCACCTTTACAACAGATCTAAGCCATGTGGAAGCCCAGTGTCATTCAAATTCAGAAGACAACAGTCCATACTCTCTGATGCATGTGCAGGTTTAAATCTGTTTTTTTTTAAACAGGCAGTAGTGAAGCTAACCCATTTTCCCTATTCCCAGGAGGAGGCCCCACAGGAGGAGGAAACCTGCTTCCTGCAGTGATGCCTAATCATATAATTTCAATTAAGAATATCTGCTGCAGATTATGAAGACCCCCAGAAGCTCAGTGGCGCTGCGGGTCGATGATTTGCAAAAAAGAAAAGCAAGGTTATACAAAACAGCACCACAATGTAAGGCAAGAGAGTTCCACCAATTAAATTAGGCTCCAACTGGTTGATATGCAGCTAAAGCTGGCAGATGTGGAGTTGAGTGACAGCTAGCACCTTTCACTGTAATAGCATAGCCACTCAGCGTCTAAGCCTCAACACCTCACCATTGGTGAGAATCTAGTTTCAGTCACTCTTGCAGACTGAAGGATAACCATTCTATATACTGGAGGTTAGCCGCGTTCACCTGGCTGACCCGAAAAGGATGAAATCCTGTGATATTACAGATAAACCAGCTGAGGTCGTTGTCTCTGAGGAAATGAAAGAGGCCATTTTAGTTTAACTGCGCCGACAACACAGCAGCAGGTATTTGTTTTACAGTGGAGCAAAACCAAATATTTGTTTTCCGTGCGCTTACGTCAATTACTTAGCCCTGAGGACGCCGTCTTTCAGTCCAACAGGCTTATGAGCCCGAATTAATAATGTTTACTTTTTCTTTTATTTCCCATAGAAAAAATCTCTCATCACCACAAGGACTAGAATTAAAAGAGTTACACCTGAGCCTTCAAGAATCCATCCCTCCACTTTCAACCGCGCCTGATTAGGCCAGGGCTGGAGGCTTCCGGTCGCCATGGTGACCGGCAGCAAAGATTGAACTTGAGATAGTTTCCAAGGGAAAGCCAACTGTGGCCACTAAATTGGGTGAAAATAAATAGAAGTGATGTCCTATTTACAAAGAGTGCTGAATTAGTGCTGTGAAGGAGCCTCGTGGTGTGCAGAGCAGGAACGGCCTCCCTCACGCTGTAGTAAGGAATAAAATTAGACGAGTACCTGGTGCAAAGATTCATTCATCTAGTCTGTCTAACCTGTAGCAGGTGTACACAGGAGTCATGCCCATTTAAATCTTTTTCAAAAGTCTGTTATACCCCCTAAAACCACAAGAACTACTGAAAGGAAGAAGGAAGAATCGACTCAATACAAATCCAGATGCACTCGTCTACACATTCCCCATCAAGATTGATTTGAACTCAAATAAAATACTAGAGGCAAGTGTTTATGAAGTGCTTGGCATATGAAGACAATTTATATTAAGTGTTGCTAACAAACAGCAGCGCATTCACAAGAATAACATCGTGGATGCCATCAAAGGGAAAATATAACTGGTTAGGAGAGAGACTCTGGAAAGGTCCGGCTACAGACTCAGAAAAGCATGAAGCTCACGTCGACTTTGAAAAGCAGAGCAGTCAAAGGGATGAAGTATGATGCAAAAATGTTGTATGCAGAAGGAAAAGAAGGAGGAACAATGAACTGACCACTGCGCAGCACCAGGGGGAGTTAAACACAAAACACAACATTCATACAGAATACCTTATCTTTCCAACAACTCTGCTCACTTCTTCAAAGTCAACTCCAAAAAAAACAAAAAAAAAGTACTTTAAAGCAGCAATGAGGCAGATGAATGTGTTTGATCTGTTTGAGAGTAAAAGACATAAAAGAGAATTATGTTGCCTGGCCAAAATAAAAAGTCACCATCAAAATTTTCCATTGGACCGGCTTTAGCTTTGATTACAGCACCATTCGCTGCAGCATTGTTTCAATATGAACCTTCTGCACGTCACAAAGATTTATTTATATCCAGTGTTGCATTAATTTTTCAACAAGGTCTTGTACTGGTGATGGGAGAGTCTGACCACTATGCAAAACCTTCTCCAGAACATAAAGATCCTCAATGGGTTTAAGTCTGGACTCTGTGGTGGCCGTCCCTGAACCACTCTTTCACAGTTTCCACATTTCATCCGACCACGACCACGGGATGTGTCTCTGGACAGGGTTGTTTAAGAAATGAGAAGCTACTCATTCCACCAGTTGGAGCTGTAATACTTGTTGCCAGCTGAAAGATAATCGACCATACAGTAATTATCTAATAGGAGACTGGTACCTGTTTGCTTAGTCAAATCCTTTTTTCTTTTTTTGGCGGTGTATGTAATGACAGCAAACTCAAAAATCAGAAACATAAAAGCATTCCTTACTTCTACAAGCTAACCATTCATATATCCAATATTTAAAACATAAATGAAAATCAATTTAAGCACAAAACTGAAATTAGGATTCTTAGGATTAGAAATTGACAAAAGCAAATTCTACATGGTAACTATCTAACTGATAATCTATCCTGCATGGTAAGCAGTCATAGCATTTAGTTCCAGGCTTTCCTGAATGTGCAAATGCCAAAATGAATGACTTTTATAAAAACCGTTATGAAGATGTGATGCAAACAATAGCATGCACTGGAACAAAATGGTGCTGTCACTGCAGGGAATGAGTCTAAAGAGTTGAGCTGGAAGCCTACTCAGGGTCGTTCTTTCTTTAGTTTGAAAATGTCACCAAAATAAAGGTCAAGCCATTTGAGGTTGGAGGGGGGAGTGTCAAATATGTAAGAAATCAGTTTATTGCTTCTGTGGTTCCATTGAGTTTGATGAATGGCCTTCACATCAAGGCTGAACTATGCTAATGACCACACTAATGCCCCATCTACCCACTCGGCTTCACTGATGAGTTAAGCACACGGCTGCAGACTGGCTGCAAGTGAGAAAATAATTATTCCATCTCCCTTTAAACGTCAGTAATTGTCTAAAGAATACAGAGAGATGTCTGTATGTCTGCTTGTTTAGTCCGATGCTGTTTTAATAAATACTTCAGGCAGTAATTGGCCTTTCTCCATCGTTCTGTGAGCAGTGATCTCAGCAGTTACCTTGCCGAGGTTGGAGGTGTGCAACCTGTCGTATATAGCTCTTCATCTAATAGATCACTGTGGCTGCTCCTTCTTGTTCTATTACTCATCTGTCAAAAAAGGACCATTGCATTTTCTCTGCATCTTGTCACAATAAAAATTCAACTCGTGTTTAAATGCTTTTATAGTGAAGCTGCAGCAGAATGAAATGCTCAGTTTGCATGGGCAGCAATCTCTGATTTAGCGCCATCCACTCAATTCTGGACAGAGATTAAAGTAGCAGTATACACGGCATGGTTCGTTGCCACAGACACCAGGTTCATAATAATGCTATATATATGTAACTTATCAGAGAATGGACATGGGCCTTATGAGGGTGTCCTAAGGTGTCTGGAAACAGGATGTTTGGGTTCTAGTGAATCTGGAGGCCAGGTCAACACCTTGTGCTGTTTTTCATGTTTTGTTTTCAAGTTGTCCTTAAACCATTTTTGTGTGTGTGTGTGTGTGTGTGTGTGTGTGTGTGTGTGTGTGTGTGTCAGGCTGCATCGTGCTGCCATTGAGAAGTATTATCTCAATCATCTCTAGGTGAGTGATAAATCTCTAAGTAACATCCACACCAATGCCAGGCTCAAAAACTTCCTATGTTCAATGTTATTCACATCCATCAGTGGTCATAATATTGTGGCTGATCGGTGTATCTTTACATACTGTACACTCTAAGATTTCCTTTCTCTTCAGACTTACTACTACTTTTTCAGACAATGCTGTTTTGTTTTTTGTGTAGTAGTACTTATTTGGCTACAGGCTCAGTCAACATTTTCCAATGTGTTACCATGTCAGGTTTTCAGCATAATACGCAGCAACACAAATGTAAACAACGATGGAGAGAGGAAAGAGATGAGCGTTTTCAAGACACCACTGCAGTAATGGTTAGAGGTGCAGCTTGGACTTAAGAATCTCTAAGCCAAGAGTTTGAGAGTTGTGGAGAGTTGAAGAAGTTGGTCAGGCAGTGTGTTGTAGAGGAAATGCTGCATTTTTAATGCAGGGGCAGCAGTTGGTGAATGTAAGTAATAAAGTAACTTGTAATCTAACTTAGTTACTTTTAAAATCAAGTAATCAGTAAAGTAACTAAGTTAATTTTTAAAGGAGTAATTAGTAATCACTAATCGGATTAGTTTGGCAACACTGTCATTATGTGACTTATATAATGTAATATAATTAGATTTCTGAAAAATGCTGCTTGAAACTTTTCAAAATACTTTACAACTCACACTGCAAGACTTTTTTTTTTCTGCCAGATGATTGAAATGCACAATCTTCACAACTTATCTCAGACAAGGTGTACTGATTACAAGAATTATCTGTGACTGTTGCAAATTACTCCGCTATTGTCCGCTTCCTCCCTTATTTCTCACTAAATACTGCTTCAGTAAAGACAGGAACTACAAGCGAAATTTAAAAAACTATTCAGCAGTGCCTGGGACAACTCACAAGGTCAAGGTGCTCACAGGAACTCGGTACCAGTGAAGCACAAGTGTGAAGAAAAATGAGCTCTCCGCCAACATGCCGACAGGAAGACAAGGGAGAGAGAAAGCTCTCTGCTAACTGTGCACTTAATTATTATTATGCAAATTAAGGTTGCTTGTGTGTACACACACACACACACACACACACACACACACACACACACACACACACACACACACACACACACACACAGACACATGCACACAGTGACCAAACATCATTATTACCATTGTATTGTTATTGTTGGTATTGTGGAAATATGTTCAAACTGTTCAAAAAATACTTATACACACACTAAAATCATTTAGCTAAATTTCATTAAAAAAAAAAATTATAATAATAAAAAAAAAAAAACAGCACAATGAACTTGAGGATGTAGTCATAGTATCACTGGGTTTGCCTGCTGCACGCCCACTCTGTAAATAATGGAAAATATTATTAATTTTATTATTGTTATTACCTGACTGAGACACACACACACACATTAGGGTTCTATGTCGGACTTCCTGTTTGTTTATTGTTTATTTTAAGGATCTCCATTCAAAACATATTTGAATATTCATATTCGAAGCGGAGCAGAGCTAGTGCAGCGCCGGAGCGGAAACAGACCAAACATGCATAATTAAGTGGCAGCGTTCGTACACAACAGAAACACATGTCGCTCTGCTGCTGTACATGTCTTTTCAATAACATGTATTTTTACATGAGTAAAACTTCAGTTTCCTTTATTGACGAATTACGGGAAAGTTTGACAGACAAACCATGACATTCTGTCCCCACACCACACATTCAGCTGCTAGTTAGCTTAGCTTGCACTCGCTGTATAGTTGTGGGTGGTGTTCATGGAGATGGCTCATCAGATTAGAAGTGTTACCTGGTGCTTTCCGCCATGTTTTCAAAGTTCTCTGAATTTTCAGAGCAAACTGTGCATGTGAAACCTGCGTCTGAGGGAGTGACTGCTGCCGCCTCTACAGAAATTAGCTGCGTAACTGAATTATTTCAAGCGGTAATCACACATTGTTTTTTATTTTTTATTAAATGATAATAAAAAATTCAAACGGTAATACTAACCATCTGGAATTTTAATGCAGCTTATTATGAAACCAATAATCGTTACATCCTTATTATATTACTTTTGTGTTTAATTCACATTTAATTTCCCCTAAAAATAAAAGCTGAGTGGAGAGAAAAACAGAGAGTAGAGCAGGACTTGGAATAGATGTGACAGTCTCTGAAGTCTGACAGCAGCACAGGACCGTGTCTTCCTCCTGACATGCTCGAGAGAGTGGAACACGTCCTCATTTTCCACTTAATCATGATTCATATTTGCATTGCCGGCATCACGCAACTATGTGAAAACTGCATCCCTTTAACAGAGGCCAAATTTTTTAGCGCAGGCCTTGTGGCTTTGTGAACGATCACGACGTGTGGATCTAACCCACACACTTGTCTCTGATTTCACGCCGCTGCTGAACCAAACGCAGCCAGAGTCTGCTGCAAATCAGTCACATCAGCATATAAATGGGCACAAGCAAAGATTTGGAAGTAATCATTTCTCATCTCGCCGCTGACTATAAAGCAGATGTGTACATCGTTATTGAGAGGATGGAACATGACTGAGTGGCATCGCTGAGACAGGTGAGAGGACACAAACACAAACGCGATGCCGGAGAGTCTCCTCACCTTCACTAAAAATTAGGCTCAGTCCAGCAGCCACCAGACAGCAGCCACCTGGCGTGTCTGAATTTCCAAGTACATCCCGTGCCATGTACAGTTGGTGTGTGGATAAACAATAAGGCTACATTTGGCATCCATATGTCTGACAGGCCCGGACACGTTTGCCAACACTTGTTTTATTCCACCAGTGAGAAAATTTCATAGCTAATGTAAAATAAAAATAAATTAAACGCAATTAAATTGTCCAGTAGCCTATTTAAATGCCAATCTCTCATGCTATTTCATAATTACATGTTTTTATAGAGAAATTATAGAAGCATTTACTCACAGAGCCTGAACAAGAGTGTTCACTGTCTGACTGCATTTAAACAGAGATTAGTGTAAACCTACCAGTTAGCACTGGGAGGCTTGAAGAGGAATGTGACCTGAATTAATGCCTGACTCCCTGCATGTGATCAGACTGTGATTGAGACGTCAGGAGGTGCTAGTGTATTGTTTGTGGAAACACTGCTAAAGATTACAGTGGTTACGCTTTACTGGGCCCGGATGCCTGCAGCATACAGATGTGGCTAACAAGCCCACAGGAAGCCCAGGATGAGAGGTATTTCATAATCATTCAGTCTCAGGAGGGAGTCCATGGGCAAGGCTTTTATGAAGTCTTTACAGTTATTAGAGTCATGTTGTGTTTCTACCCTTCACCTAATTTCATTAAGAATCAGTTGTCTGGCAGCTCAGCAACAATTCTGTCTTCCTACCTTGGGACTTACACGGCACACACCGATCAGCCATAACATTATGACCACTGTTGCATGGACACGATCACAGGAGAAGTGAATAACACTGATCATCTTGTAACAATGTTCAATGTTTTGCCTGGACCTGACACTCGGGTGGATGTGACTAAGACATGTACCACCACCTAGACCAGGTCAGGAACCCGCACCTCACAGCAATGACACTCCTTGATGGCAACAGCCATCCCCAGCAGGATGCAGCCTGACACACACACACACACACACACAAAATGGTTTAGGAACAACTCAAAAACAAACAAACGAGAAAAAAAAAACATGAGGAACGGCAGAAGGTGTTGAACTGGCCTCCAAATTTACTAGATCCCAAACTGATCGAGGTAACTGGGGTGATCACAAGGCCCTCCCTCACCATAGGACCCAAGCACTACAAACTTCACACACACCCTCCTCAACCCATCCACCACTCTCTACGATGAGTCAAGCTCACACTCTCTGAGGAGAGACACAAGGGAGACCTGCACAATATTAGGAAGGTGTTCATGTTTTAGATTTCTATCGATCTACACTCTTCACATTTCAGGCTACTTCCTAAAAAACCTCTTCAGACTTTCAGACAATGCTGTTTTGTTTAAAATAGTGTGCTTTGGAAACTGCAATTAAAACATGAATTGTTTACTGTAGGGTGTTGGAAGTGGAACATCCCTAACCTCTACCCACTTCAACAATGAATTATTCCTGACAGTTAATTTAACACACTGCACTTCACAGTGCTAATTGCTGGTAAATTGAGTTTGCGAGTCTCGGTTTTCATTTAAAACCTGCAGCAATTTCAGTGTTTTTTTTGTACTTTATTTTTATAATAAGGAAGATCAATTAAATTCTAATTGTTGGAAAGATAAACGACACTGGCAGATCATGATCAGCAGAAATAAAAACAGAACATATTTAACCTTGATCTGCCTTTTCTTTCTTTTTGTTTTTAACCAGCTGATATTGACTGATTACAGTGTTCAAGTGTATAATAAAATGTTTGACTTGTAAAATATTGTATGGAAAGCCGAGCTGAAGCCTTCCTGCGTCAGTCTCACAGTGAGCACTTGACCGAACCGGTTTCTAGTGTAAAGTCAAGGACACGGAAGAGAATATTTTCTACTGACTATATTTCATTCCAAACAACAGATTTCACTGGAGCACAGCGGGGGCACTTGAAGACAGGACCTGATGCGAAGGCTGTCTTGACGGCCAAATTACACTTTCTCAAATGTGCCCGACTTCTTTGGGAACGATGCAGGTGGTTTTAAAGACTGTGCTGCAGGTGAATCTGAACAGATGTTAGAATCAATAAGAGCTCAGCTCATTGTGAAAGGAAATGAGAATAAGTCAGTACAAACTACGCAAAAATGTCTCGAGGAGAAGCTAATGGTCCCGCTTCTTTTGTCACTTCTAAAGGAAAGGCACACATGCAACACTTTTAATCAGTACAGGCGATGGTCTTTTCAAACTATGTAAAATAAGGCCAAAGGCAAACGGACTTGTCTGCGGTTTCCCAACTCATGTAAGTGGTTTCTTAAGTTTTACCTTTTCAGACTGGCTTACTGTGGAAGTATGATGGAGGAAAGAAAATACAATTTTTGGTCGACACACTGAGACTAGTATGAGTACTAGTTGATGTTATCCACCAGCAATGAAGACACGACTTTACACCGATCAGGCATAACATTTGGGTCCTATTGGCTGTGTCTCCCACAGATGCTTGATCAGTTTGGGATCTAGAGAATATGACCAAGTCAACACCTTGTGCTGTTCTTCATGTTTTCATTTATTTATTTATTTATTTTGAGCAGTTCTTAAACTGGTTTTGCATGTCTGTGTCAGACTGCATCCTCCTAAGGGATGGCTGTTGCCATCAAGGAGTGTCATTGTTATGGGGTGGGGGTACCTGGTCTGGTCTAGGTGGGTGCTGCATGTCTTAGTAAGATCCACATGGTGCTGGTTTCCCAGCAGAACATTGGATTTTCACAAGACGGTCGATGTCATTAACCTGTCAGTGGTTTTAATGTTGTGGCTGATCGGTGTAAACTGAACTGTTCTGAAGTCTGACTGAAGATTACAAGGGGGGTATGGGGAGACCACTGCACTGTGGTATTTGTGAGTGAAGTGGAAATGAGGCTGACAGAGTGTAACATGAGCCAATATGTTTACTGAGTGGCTGTCATTAGACGTGCAGCTGACAGCAGCGCTGTCTGTTACAGGGCGCTGCAACTCTTCTGTCTACCAAAGATTGAAGAAAAAAAACAGGAGAAATGAGACTTGCAAGCTACAAATAAGACGGGAGACAATACCACATACTATAGTCACTGATCCAATTTAGTTTATAGTTCTAAAAGCAGGAGACCAGATGTGATAAAACGCATAAAAAGAACTGATAAGTTTTAATCCAGGAGCTTTCACTGAAGGGTAAACGTCTACGTTTTTACTACTACAGATTCATGGTGGAACTTTGTGGTGGACCTGACTTTATATTGAGAGAAAGCAATGATAAATCATGCGTGTAAGGACACAATTGAGAGAGAGGGGTGCATCTCCTCATCTGATCTTCCACTCATCTTCGGTGCACAGCAGAATGATGGTGTCCGACCATGAATCACAGCCACCTCATATCTCTCATCGCATCTTAATCCTGGCAGTGTACAGATGTATCAGCTGTATTAAATGTTAAAATGGTCTCACTCTCCTCCGCCACAACATCAGCAATATATGTCATTTCCTTTCCAAGATGGAAGAACATGGTTCTCCAGTGATAGCCAATTTATCCTGTGGAGGAAAAAAATAAATAACCTATCACACCGAAAGAAAATAGTAGCCAAACAGAGATATGTTGTATTTTCACCTTCTACCCTCGCTCTCTTACAAACACAAATATGTATTAATCATATTCTTGAATGAAATCTTTTTGCCTCCTTTGTTTTTTCCCCCGCAGGCTCGAAAATGCTTTGCTTAACTGACACAAGTGCAATTATTTCAATCACAGCGAAAATGATATCAAACCAGCAGCCCCCTCGGCAAAAGTTATTTGTGATCTGATCTAAGAGGAGGCGAGGATGTGATCGCACAAAAAGACCACGGAGGTGCGGAAACGTGACCTGAATATTAAAAGCTTGTTCAGCTGACAAGTTCCATTGAGAAAGGTGTAAGCTCACTCGCAGCTTTTATCCTTCCTGACAATAAATTAAGAGGAAAAATGAAATACAGCAAATATCAAAAAGCAAAAAACGGCCTTGACTTAAGGTAAAAATTGTTCTTTGCTCGTGCTTCTACCTATTCTGAAGCCATAGCTCCGACTCCACTACTGTGTTAATGAAAATTTAAAAAATAGAAATGCATGTGAGGGATGGTAAAACTCTTTAGTCCTGTGTCCACATTCATTCTACAAACGTTTATCTAATTTAAAGGCCAATTAATTTGCGTTCATAGTCAGAGATCATGTCATAAACCTACTCTACAACTAGACCTTAAATTCTTTTGTGTGAATGAGAGAAGTGGTTCCAGGAGGTTTTAAATTTTTGAGATTTATTTTAAAAAGGTAAAACCTCTGCATGCTATAGCATCTGGATATTATTCAGCTATGAATTAAAAATTTAACATGACACAACCACGTCGTGTCGAGTGTTATCTCTTTTTATGGCTATGGCATGTTATCTCACACCTCAGCGCTACCTAGCGCTCCTCATTTCACGTGTTGTTATTTAAACGCGTTGCTGTGACACGTGAAATGTGCCTGAAGTGGTTTTGCTATTTATACACGTTTCTTTCGCATAGAGACGGGTGAATAAATTGACAGGTCTGGAGGTGTAATTATGGAACAGTTTAACATATTATTTTCAGAATGCAATGTCAAATTCTGCAACACAAAGTAAAAAAAAAAAATATGCTTTGTTTTCTCTTCCTCACCCCATGAACACGAGTTGATGAGGAAATGCTTACACAAAACAGCAAACTTTTGGCTCCAAAAGGTCCTGAAAGTTTCCTTCCATGTGGAGGCATAAAGTGACTGATTACTGCAATGATAAAGAGGCAGCTGAACAGCAGGAGTTCCTCAGTTCCTACCCACCCCCCGACACCAGCTGCCTGTCTTGATTTCAGCACGAAGGACAGCTCCCTTCTTGTGGATCCCAGCGGAGAAACCGCACCAGACTTCTGAGGTGCCATAGTGGTAGATCCACATTAAGTGAAGCTGACAGGTTTAGCTTTGTAACATGGAGTTCTCACTTTCTATGGATTCGTGAATGTGTAAAATGAATTAATGCGGTGTCTACCCTCAGCTTCTCAGCTCCATGCCAAAGCCTGTCATGTGCGTCAGCCATTGAACACAGAAGTGAGGCCTTTCATCTGCGGCCAGTCTTAAAGCAGCCGGGGTGATACAAACTAAAACGGGGATCAAAGCCCAATAAAGCTGGTCCGTTTGCTTGTGAATGGCACTTAAGGAGAGAGTATTAGAGCATTTTTCCACTTTGCTAATTAATCACACCTTTTAGCTGGCAGCACTCAGTGGGGCGGTTACTCTAAAGGGGAAAGAAGTTCCTGAAGCCACACTGGTTTTCCTATCTCATATTCACAGCTTACTGTGTGGCAACACATGCCTGTTTACTATTCTGGTGGGTTGTATCATGTGGTCGCTCCTCTAATCCCTTGAAATGTTTGGAATTGTCAAACAGGAGAAGTGCTCACCTCTCCAGAGGGAAGAGGAAGAAAATTAAAAGGCAATCTTGCGGGCAATGTATCTCACAGAGGAAAAAAAGCCGGTGCTGTGTGAAGTGTGAACAAAGCTGAATGATAGCGCTAGTCACAGAACAGACATCGTGTTGTCTGCCAAACTAAGAGCCCCACGGACCAATGACACAAAAATATATACAGACTAACTTCGAAAAAATCCCTTGTCAATAAAGGATTCTAGGTCAAATTTGATGAACACCACAGGCATCAAATAATGAAGAACATTTTGTGCATCACCTAAATAAGAACAACCTGTTAATCCAAGAGAAGGCAGCAGAGACGTGGTGCGACTCTCCAAACGCAATAATGTGTAAATTGGGACCTATAACAATAACTTATTATAGACGGTCACCTTGACTGTACTCTGCAGTGCAGCACGCTCCTTTTTTTTTTTTTTTTTTTACCTGTCCTGATGCAGTCAAACATTGTTTTATAATCCCAGAATACAGGGAAGTGAAAGAAAAACATCTTCCTCTACGTCTCCCTCTGAATGAGAATCAACAAAAGCTCCTCTAACTCACAGTTAATTAGGCACATTAGATTCGGAGCGACACTTATGATCATTAACCCTGCCGCTGACCTTGAGATAGAATTTGGTTTAAATCAAACTCACACTTGAAATGCATCAACTTACTTCAACGCTGATTGAAGCCGACAGCTTTTCAATTTTTTTTTTTTTTATTTACGATTAGTCTGCATAGTTTCCTCCTGCTGAATAGTGCTGTCAAAAAACATATGCTTTCCTTATGCTCGCATATATTGCGAGGCGCATCCATCCAGCTCGCTTCCATCTGGAGAGGAGAGGAGAGGAGGAGTTTAAAGGTCCACTGCTGATATAAACATCTCCTGCTTGATAGAGGGAATAAAAGTACACTGCAATGCAGACGCCAGAGGAAGACAGAAAGGGTTGAGATGGACTCTTAGAAGGCAGCAATGCCAAAAGATGAAAAGGGTATGACAGCTGAGAGCTCTTGACTTGGTCCTCTCCAGATCATCAAAGTGTCACTTTTGCAACCAGACTAGGACTGGGGACAAAATGTCCTCCAGGTTAAAAACAGGGATCAGTATGCAGGTCACAGAAACTGAAGAGGGGAGTGGAAGAAAGTGGTGGAGACCGTCCACAGTGTTTACTGCAGTGATTCCCCACTTCCTCTGTCAGACCACAACGGTAACGATGCCGTTCCCTCGCAGACGATTGATCACCCTCTGACAGAAAATCATAGCGGTTTCTTTCACAAACTCATTAATATTGTGCCAAACAAGCTATTTCATCCAGTTAGGAAAAGCGTTAAACACACACCAATCTGCCATCATGACTGACTAACAGGGTGTCGATCCCTCTCGTGCTGGAAACAGCTCTGGGTTTGGCACACAGGAGCGTCCTGTGGTGTCTGGCACTGGGACGTTAGCAGCAGATCATTGGGTTGCAGGGCTGTCGCCGCAACGGATCAGGCTTGTTCCGAGCGTCCCGCTGATGCTCAATCAGATTGAGATCCGGGAGGGGGGTCAGTACCACTGCCAGCCAGGAGTGGCTTTATAATCCATAATCCATCCATAGCAATGCCAGGAAACAAAGGTTTCCCAGCAGATCTGTAACGGCTTCAACGGTTTTAATGTTGTGGCAGATCAGTGGGCAGTAATTACTTCAACTTGTTCATTAGTGTCTTTTTCTAAGTTTCTCTTTTGGTCAGGAGGAGGGCTGATGCTCTGCAGTTATGCTGAGACTAAATAAATTAAGGTTATTGTGGGGGAGTGATGACAACATTAAGCTGACAACACACAGTATTAACACTCTGCTGCCAACACGCCGGTCTCCTTTTGAACCGTGATGAGCAACTAATAAAATGTATTGTGAGGTTAGAGCTGCCTTATTTTCTTTCTTAAAATGAAAAACAAGAATAAATTTGTATGTATGCTGAGGAATATTCACTCGGGCTTCTCTGGCACCCTTTCCCACTGGGTTTACGCACAATTAGCCAGATAAATAAACATATATTTTGCTTATTAAAATTCATAAGGGACACAATTTACATTTCTGAGCCCAAAAATAAGAATAGAGACGTGTCGCACACACCTCGAGCACGTAACACATGTACAAGAATCATGTCCTTGTTTTTTTTTTTTTTCCCTTTTCTGGACTCAATCGTTTCAGTTCCCACGTTCGGAGATCCTCGCCTCGAGGGTGTACATATAAATCCTCCTAATCTTTCTCCCCTTTAGTGTAATATGTACTTAAATGTACAGACATCCAACCCTGCGCTTGCTGTTCATCTCATTTCACCTGACATGCCCAGTGAAAAGACTTGAGATAAAACCTTTTCTGGACATTTAATTCAAACATTGACAAGGAAGCTTTTAATAACGGATTAAATAATTACTTAAAGAATAAGGCACTTAGCCATAGAGTAAATGTGAAAGTTGTAATTACAGGGGAAAACTGCAATTTGCTTAAGAGTGTGTGGGCTTTCTATTGAGTGTACACTGGGTCTCGCAGCAGTGGCAACAGAAAAAAAAAAATAATAAAAAAAAAAGGCCTGGGGTCAGCAGGTGAGAATTAAATGAATCAGGACTCTGGGTAGTTCGCACATCATTATGTACTAGATTCTGGCGTGCAATAACAGACAGTGGATGGGGACAATTAGTGAGAGCTTCAAGCTCATTATAAGTGACTTTAGAAGCAGAGAGCACGGAGTTTTGCATATTCAACATCGGGATGAGAGACGGGGTCAAGCAGGATTCCCTGTTGTCTCTCGGTGCAGGTGCATTAACAGCTTCATGAGAACTTCAAAGGGGAACAAGGCGCTGGAGGAGTGAGAGGGAGGGCTCTGCTGTCCTTTAACTCGGCTGTTAATTGCTGCCCAATAACCATAACATACCAACCAGTTGCATCAATGGAATTAGTTGGAGCTTAGACTATGCAGTGACATGAGTAAATGATAAGAGCATTGGTGTGGCAGAGTTGGATCAGAAGTTGCAGTCCTGCTCACACCACTATGTTAAGTACGTAAGGGCAGGTCCGGGTCCTTCAGTCGATGTGGGCCCCTTCGAGTTCCTGCAGTCCTGCTTTTCTTCCCTCTGGTCTTGCAATGTAATTACTTGGCTATTTACTGCCTGTCCCACCCCGCCTTGCCTGTCCTGGAAAATTCACGGTCATTACCCAGAGACAAAAGTACAAATTTCATCCCATGCTGTACCCCATACGCTCCACTTGACACCGCGGTGGCTCTAGTAAATTAAACAAAGCCCACATCAAAAAAATTTTTTGCACAGCAACGTTTAGCACTCAGAGTCATTTTCCCATGACAGGAAAATGCCAATATAAAGTGATTCATGTTTCTACTTTCTGATGTTTAAAAGAAAATGAAGAAATATCTGCTCCTTTTGTAAGGATTTACCACGGCCGCTGGTATCATTACCGCAGTTCTCCACTCAGACTAGACCTTAACATTCCTAAATCAAAGATAATGCTGCTGTGGCGTCAGTATAAACCCTCACACCGTACATGCAGGTGAAAAAAGGCTTCGAGTGCAACAGCGAAAATATAATTAAACAAATCCAGCGTGAAATAGAGAAGACACTAAAGTGTTCAGAGGTTCTCCCACATGTTGATTTCATCTCATGTGTCGATTTGTTACAGAGGCAATATTTGCCTCATTTCCCATCGGCTACGATAGAGAAGTAAGAGCCAACCAGAAGAGTCTATAACAACTTATTGTCGTGTTTCTAGCCACATATATCAGATATTCAAAAGGGTTTTTTTTGGTTTTTTTCTGTTAAATGGCTAAAGTGGATTTTCCACTGCAAACGTCTGAGCTGAATCAAAGCTGTAAAGCTATAGAGGTCAAACAGCTACAAAAGGAAGTGGAGTTTAAAGGAGCTGCAGATTCTGACGATAATTCTCTGAAGAGAAAACCCTCCTTGACACCGTCAGTGTTGACACGATGACATTTCATAAATTGCTACATTAAAAATACTGAGCATTTTAGCTTGAATCGGTTTTTCCACAATAACTACATGTTTTGTTTGACTATTACATAGCTGTGAAAAATGTCAAAATAACACACATATGCTTCCCGTCAAGGCTCCAGAACGACCCTTCTGACAGCTTTCATTTAGGAATGATACTTCAAAAGTGAATGTCATCTGACAAAAAGGACATTTTGACTAAAGAAGTATTTCTGCATTCAGTGAATCACCTTCATGACCTGTCCCAGTGCTTTTTGTACCTTAATATAGGGGGAAGACAGAAGAAAAGCGTCTGCAGATATTTAATTGCTGATGTGGTGAAAACGTTTTCTAGTTCAAGGCGACAGTCCGCACCTTAACATCAGTCACCGTGTCATCATCTCCCCAGTAATAACAGTGTGGACCAAAGCAGTTTATTCATTCAGTGAGGCTGCATAAAACGAAAAGGATAGCAAAAAAAAGTAAATCTCCCTTTCTGAATCTTGGCCTCAGCCGCTACCTAAACCCTGAGTGTCATGTTCATGCTGTGAGAAAATGAAAAGAGGATGAATAATTCAAGCTCTGTCCAAGTTCTCAATGAAAAAAAAAAACAACAAGATATGGATATGCATGCTGTGAACGTGTAAGATTCAAACACAAAAATCTTATCTTGGTAGGCCGCTGCAGGACTTCACCGTGTCATATTTAGAGGCACCGCACACACTGGTATTAGTGGAGTGAGTTGCAGAAGGACACAATCCTCTGCAGCAGAGAGATTTTTTACAAGCTCTGAAAGCTCCTCTGAACCAAGCCACAGCAACATAAAACAACACAGCCCAGCGCCACGCTCAGTTTATACTAGACAAAGTGCTTTTTACTTTTCTCTTCAGCTGAATGTCAAATATGTTATCAAACGGCAGAAATGAAAGACGGCAAGAACAAGCTGGAGTCATCTGCAAGGAGCGCTTCTATCAAACAGTCTCACGGCACTGAAGCAATGAAGGAACAACTGGTAAAAATCAACAAAAAAAAACAAAAAAACAATCAGGCAGTGAGCAAACACATGCTTGAGTAAATATTATAACCACAAAGGTTTAAAACAGAATGTGCGTACTATTTCTTAAAAATGTCGTCAAAGAAGAAGCTATTTTATTTCCTGGTGTGTGTTTATGTGGAGACGCAAGTGTGAGCTGCATGAGCGCGCTATGTTTGCAGCACAGTGATTGATGGCTCTATTATGGTCTTATTTGATCTACTGTGTAATTACTTGCATCAACACAATCTGTCAGCTTCAATCTGCTTAACATCATGAGGCTGCCGAGCAGGATGCTGCTCACTGAAAGTGGGAGTCAACAATGCATCATTCACATACACTGATCAATCCCGGGAAGAATCTTCTGCAGGATACGTACTGTACATATTTAAAAAAAGCACAAAAAAAACACATGAAACCATTCAGATGGTCAAAATATGAAGGTTTGTTTACCGTGTGTGTGTGTGTGTGGATTAGTAACCCACTAAAATGAAACAGAAATGAGTTTGGCATAGTAATTACAGCGTGCATGGTGGCATTCTCTTTCATCATGTTGCTTTAGCTTAAGGGATTTCTACCCTGCAGGACTTGAAAAAGCACCGCAAGGCAAAAAATATAATCCAAAAGCAGAAGAAAACAAAAACAACTCATCAGTGTCACATTTAAATGTGGTCTGGAGTCATGTGAGACGCAGTTTTGGAGTCTATACAAGATGCCTCGTGTCCATGGACAGTATAAAGATGGAGGTGAAACATCTCTTACATCTCTTCAAAAGTGAAGCCAAGGCAAGTAGAGCTCCCCCTGGTGTCTGGCTGCAGATTAGGCCATAAGCTCCACTCCGTCTGTGTTACTGAATGGGACAAATTAAAACACGAAAGTACACACAAAAAATTTTTTTTTTTTTTCAAGGGTGGTCTCTTTTAGGTAATTTTAGGTAATCAAATACTGTTGATGCACAGTCAAGTATCTATGTTGTGTTTCCTTTTAGCTGATTATTAAACACTACCAGGTTTTGATATCAAGACCACTACAAGTTGCCATGGCAGCCACTCTAAAGCTCAACACTGCTGAGCATTCCCCATAGGACCATGAGAGTAGGGGGAAAAAAATAAATAAATAAATAAGGACAGTGTATAATCCAAAATTCCCATGTTAATGGTGGAGATAGAAGCTTAATTAAATAAAACCGAGTGTGGTGGAAGTGTGGTCGTACTGCTCAGACTAAAGTGGCAAGATGCCAGCACCCGAATATCCGCAAAACAGCATCAGTCAAGCCAATACAAGGAAATGGGGGCGCATTGTTCATATTTATATACAGTCTGCTAAACTCAAATTATTTCCCATCCGGTTTTGTGACATGAAGGAACAAAACTGACCTATTTGTTTTCGTTTATGTGTGAATGACAGAAACTACTACGTGAGCCTTGCTATGCTGTGGGATCTTGTGTGAAAGGGGCTTTATAAAAATATTCAGGAGGAAAAACACTCTCAGACCACTGTGAACACAGATATTTCAGTTTAAGTGCGTCGGTGTTGGTGCGGAAAGTCGGTGCCATAGACTGTAGAATATAATGAAATTAATTACATGCGCTGCAAATGTAGGATGCAGTTGTGTAAATTATAAGACCCTCTACGTCTCAGAATTTATGGACATAAGCACATTTATTAATCATAGGTAGCCTGGGGTGAGGTGGAACAACCTGAGTCTAGACAGACAGAAGAGCCAGATGGCTCTGAGAACAGCAGAGTCTCATTACAGTGCCAACATGGAGTTTCCCCACAGCGTGAAGCCCTTCACTTCATCCTCAAAAAAATCACAGCAATTACCTCCAAAACAGACGAGTAAAGGAAAATAAATGCTTAACTAAAACCTAGCTTATCTCCAGTTACATGGCCACCAGCTGAGAGCGTTTAGACAAATATTGCAACAGGTGTGTAACTGTAATTTCTTTTAACACTGAGCCGCAAACAGAACATTTAATCTTTAAGAAGCTCTGGTGCTAAAACACTGAAGGGTCTGAAGCTGATGCTTTTTCCACGTCATTAATTTACACTCATTAGTTTTCCTAATTTTCTCAATGTCTCCGTCTTTCTCTCTGCTTTGTGTGTATAAAGATCTGCAGGTCCGTGCGTCTGAGTGACCAAAATACAAGTACACAGAGCGGAGAGACCAGAGGAAACATGCCCTTCGGCTGCATTCACACAAAATCCAGCAATGCGGCACCTTCCTGCAGGGTTGTGTGAAGGTGTGAGTGTGTTTGAGGTTTACCATGTATAACCACTGTGGAAACAAACACAAAATGATGTTTGATTTATTGATTTGTTCTCACCAACAACTGACAGGAACCAGTTCGTCAACTAGTATTTTTTTGTACGTTCTATCTTATGCGGTGTGATCCTGGAAGTTCAAAATTTGTTTGCTATCCAAAGTATAAAAGCCTGATAATTAAAATGATGGATTCTAAACAGCACTACTTAAATAACCAAGTGTTTAAAACTAAAACATGTTATTTCTGTGTGTTAAATACCAGCCAGTATGTTAAGGCTCAGAGGAAAGGAAATATGAGGAGAGGATTGGACGGCCAAGAAACATGATCACTCAGGCAGCGCACACACACTAATCTGCAGATGCCCTGGGTGAAACCTGGCCATGCTCTCCGACACATGGCAATCACACGGCCCAGTGCAGAAACACAGGAGCGTCGTCGGTAACACCGGTGACTCAGTGACGGAGCCGGACTTGCCAGCTGCCCTCTGACAAGAGCCGACTGCCTCGGCCCTGAAAGGGTCATCCTGCAGCCTTCACAGGCAGAGAGTTCAGAGGAGCTGGACTGAGGGTGTTAAAGCCAGGGTTTGATTCAATCAGTGGTCAAGCTCATGGGCATGGAAACTCATCTATATTCTGGTAATCCAGTTTTCTGTGCTTGGTACAAATGTCAAGTTGTTTTGAATGAGCCCTGACTGCCGTTGAGAGGATGAAGCTGCAGTGCTATGCATCTCTTTTCGTTTCCATTTTCCCCACCATGATGAGATACCGATGTTAAGGATGGACCATAATATTAACTGACGTTAGGTTAGTTTAATCACACCCAACAGATTTATTTTATTTTTTAATAATACATTAAACAGGAAAAACCCCACAGTAACTCCTCTCGGTAAAAGTCTAAAGAGTTCAACTTGTCTAAAGGAATCAAATACAAGCAAGAGCTGGTTACTACCTCACACGGAGTCCTGAAGACGTTTAAGAGAAAGATCCTTCATACTGTTCTCCAAGTCAAATTTACAAGCAGAACTGATAATGTGCTATCGTATTTGTTTTGTTGAAAACCAAACATGCTCAAAAAACTTTCAACTCTTGTGAATATATATCAATACGTATTCACATAGAACTGCAACCGAGCATGTACGTAACATACTTTCTCCTCGTCTTCTTACTTTGCTGCTTACCTCCTTCTGCTTCCTTTGCCGTGCTTACGATGACCCATAGAACAGGTCATACCCTGAGTCTTAAACATGAACTCGCCATAAAACAATGGTCCAGACTTAAAAACATGGTTGACTGCTGGAGGCACGGAGAGGTCGTTCCTGCTCGCAGACTGAAATGACAGCTGTCAGAAGGATCTCACTGAGCACACTGACAAAACACAGCAGCTGAAAAGTCTAACACCGAATACGCTGCGTGGCTCTGAGAGTAGGATGTAAACAAGCAGTACAGTACACTGAAAGATTAATATTTTAGTTTGGTGACTGTGACAAACTGTATTTGTAGCATCTAGTGCAAAGCAAAACATTCAACTGACACTAATTGATAACGATTTCATGAGACGAGCAATTTGATGACCGGCCAAAAATGAAACTTGGCTGTTGTCAGGTTTGTGTGCCCTCTGTAGCCGGTGTCTCGAGCCAATATTGGTTTGTGGAAAAAGAAATCATGTGACCTTGTTTTTGTTGTTCCGACAACTCCAGAATAAAAATGAGGATAAAAAATCTGAAACACAATTAAAATGAAGCCAAGATGAAGGCAAGTGTGTAAGTGCCCGGTCAGTTGGGATCAGGACAAAAAACTTTCACATCAACATCATTTTTTTACTGTATCTTTCATCTCCTGTGTATTTCTTTCAATTGTTCCGGGATATAACACAGATAAGTGGATTTGCCTGTTGTTTATCTTTGTCCTCGATTATGGTGGCTTGTCCTGCCAGACTTGCTCAAAACGACCAATAAAGCCCAAACCCAATCATCTTGAAGGCAGGATTTCTTTCAATAGAGACCAAATAAGATGCACTCTTTGTGAAATGAAACCATCACAAACACCTCAACGGAGAAGACGCGCCGGATTTCCAAACTGGGGTCACTGGGTCAATATTTGGACCATTACTGTGAGTTTTGTCTGATTCGTGTTTGGTGCTCAGTGCCTGGGAGTCATTGTTGTGTCCTTGTCTGCTGTATTTCAGACCTGGAATCAACAAAGGCTCTCTAGATCAGATATCATGGCTCGTACTGCAATGCTGCTTTCTGGTGCATTTGCAAGTTGCAAGCGGTTTGTTTATCCGCACAAACGCAGATCAATAAAATTTACAATGCAAATATGTGCAACCTTTTGTAGATAAATAATACAGATCAATTTCCAATTGCGAACAGGACAAATTAAATCATATTCAATGTGATCTCTGCAAATGAAAGGCGAGCAAACAAGGACAGTTTGAGCACAATATTTCCACCAAACGTAGGACATCAAATGCATCAAAATTAAACTTCATACAAAGTAAACCTAAATAATCGTAAGAGCTACATGAAAGCTGACAACCAATAAGCTCCTTTTGGCAAGAAGAGCACATGATGTTGTTGTCTGGCCTGGCTGCTTGGGTTAAGGACAGGTTTCCGAGGGTGTCGGGGCCAAATAGTCTTTGGAGCTTAGTGCATTCTCCAAATCAGGTTCAGAGTGGTCGGTGTGCACGTTGCCAAAAGAGCAGATGTCAGGGTGATTCACATTTACATTTACGCTCAATGGCCGAAAATTAATATCTTGGCTCAGCAGACAAGTCAGTAAATTGAAAACAACATTTTAGAAAATATTACATTCCCACAGCGAGAAGGGAAACGTTTGATACGCCCAAATGGATGGATAGATGGATAAATGGTCAAAGATGAAGGAGATGACTGTCCGAACCCCAGGACCGCTATTGTCCTGGAGTCATTAGTTCACATGTGCCTCACAAAAGAAAAAAACTTTTAATGGAACAATCTACTTAATAAAGTAGTTCATGCTTTGGTTTCTGGTGAGGTGTAACATAACAAGGAAACAACTGCTACTCAAGGTGTCTCCGAACTATTCAGCTCCACCTTTATTTTGCATTTTTAAGCCTCTATAAAGAGGCTTAATGTTAAAAGCACTCGGGATCTACCAGTGGTTCTGAGAGTGAAAGTACAGACTGGTAGGAAGCAACATGACATCACTGGGGATTTGGGAAGTTTGGGGCTGTTAGAGGTTTGATGTACAACTTTGTTAGACTTGGCAGTGCACATTTCCTCCTAAACCTCAAGGACATTTCTGGGCCAGTAGTGGCTCACTAATTTGCACCACACTGTTAATAAACTGTGAGGCAGATTAAACTGCTCCAGAGAAGCAGCTCCGACTCCAGCGCCCTCACAAAGACCAGACCTACTTTGACTTATGGAGATCATTCACATAAACAGTTTTTGTTAAACTCAATCGCGCCGACACTCTTTGAGACTGTCAGAAACAGATCAAGTGTAAACAGAGTGGAGTTTATATGGGAAGGATAGATAGGGCTGAGAGTCCTTCTTCAGTCAATGAAAATATCAGAACCGCTGGCTATGTGGACACAGTGCTGCACGGCTTATTGGAAATGTTAACAATGGCCACTGCAGTATGGCAGCCACGGGGACAGCTTCCCATTGTTAGCAGTGAAGATCAAGTTGGATGTATCTAATCACTGTTAAAGCCCACATTGTGCACACATTGTTGTTATAAAGTGCAAGCGCAGCTGCTGCAGGGATTTAGCTCAGCTGTCCTTCTGTACCCTGGAGTGGCGTCAAGGCAGTCCTGAACTTATCCTCACCCCACCCCTCTATCTATTGCGCCCATGTGGTGAAACAGAGGTACTTCCAAGGTTAACAGAGTCCTATAGCAGCTGCAAAAAATAAAAAAAAAAATAAAAAATATGCTTCCACTGCAGTGAAAAATCTGTGAGAATCTGTCAAAAAGAGCTTAGCAGAATTACTACCAAGCCAAAATAGAATTAAATGCATCTAATTCATGGCCAGTTATAATGCTCAATTTATCTGTCATGCTGTGCTAGTGTCGGACCAACGGAAATATTGGTTTTCTTTCCATTCATCCACTTCCTATGACGCCAAGTAGAAGCAATTCTGGCCTTGGTGCGTCTGAGAAGCAGCAGTAATGCTTAAAGTTTGTGATGACACTTCGACAGGCATCCACATACCTCCTCTGTGATACCAGTAAAATAAATAGCACATCCTGATTCTCTCCAGGAACGTGGAGTCCCATATTTAAACTGCACAGACAAGGTTGTCAGCACAATAACGACAACAGTGTGCTTTCTAGGAAAAAATATGCCGGGAATAGAGAGCTACTCTCCTCAGTAAGGATTTTTTTTTTTTATTCTATTTTGAAGAGGCGTAGCAGCTCTAGCTTCACTACTCGTGTGACTATGGCTTGATCCACTTGAAATATCAATTTAAATGAGAGTTCTCCAAACTTAATGGTGGTAACAAGAGAAATGTGTTTTGCATCCACTTGTATTTAAGCACCAGTGGCCTTAACAGTGTTCTTTATTTCTTAGAAGCCAACTGTTATGATTTACTTCGTTTTGTTTTGTTTTATTTTTCTATCAAATGTAAAATTGTATGGTTTTCTGTGAAGCAACGCCTCCGGGAAGAGATGGGACTGGCAGGTGGGATACAAATACTATGGATAGATAAAAATCAGAAAACAGCCCGCAGCTTTGAGGAAAACGCTCCATTTGACCGTCCTGCTGAGCAGAAGAAAAAAAAACAAAAAAATAAATAAATAAAAACCTACGGTCAACAAAGTTTATATCAACAAGCAAACGTAAGCTGTGTCCAGAGTGAGGATTTGTTCCCCAGAGCCACCGGGGAACATGAGATAAACAACTTAAACATTAATCAGAGCATGTGTTATCAGTCAGAAGCATGACGCTTGGATTCAGCAATCTCCAGCGCCTTTCACCGCTCCCAGCGCCCTCTATTCATACTAACAAGAGGAGTAAGACTGCCACACAGTCCCGAGCTGTGTTCCATATAGGGCATCTAATTCCATGCTGAATCATCTTCAACCAAATGCCACGGCAGTAATCCGTCTCTGCTTGAGACTCTGGAGTAACAGTGAAGCTCTCCAGCCAGATGTTCCTTTCAAACCAGTCCAGCTCTCACAAGTAATAGCATTAGCCCGAGACACACATTCAGCATCTAGCCTTTGCTTGAAATCGGGCTTCAGTACGCCTATGGTTACAACAAACTAAGACTGAACTGAATCTCCAGAGCTACATAAAGGTATAAGCAGAGTAGTGCGGAGCAGGACTGAATAAACTCAAAGTGGCCAGTGTACATGCATTACAATGAAAATGGAATCAAAACAAGCTCAGAAAACCCATCTACGGGGTGCCATGCATCATTATTAAATTCACATTTAAAGAGTTACAACCAAATACGAGAGGACAAACACACTGATTTGCCTGCAAGTGGAAAATAAACACACTCTGAATTGATCGACTGTACAGACGAAGCAATGCTGCCATTTCCACTTCATTTAATTAAACAAGGGAATTTTCCCATTAGTCCCTCATGAATATATGCATGAGGAACACTTTTGTGCAGAGGAAATCTGACGTTAAATGGCATTTCAATCGGAAGCTACGCACCGCCGATGCTTCATTAAATGTATACATAAATATTCGGTGGAAAGCGATGAGAGAAAATCAAAATCTGGAAGTGAGTGCACTGAACCAGATGGAAGAAAAAAAAATCAAGCAGACAGCAGACAATGTCCAAATGACTAATCATAAAAATATCCAGTTAGAATGTGGCAAGAAGGATAATGAGCCATAAAAATGGATGGTGTCGTCGTTCATTACGCTGATCCCTTAGTATTAATTGTAATCCAAACCCCTAACTCCAACTAAGCCCTCCATTATTTCCCCCTTTACTTCAGCCACATTAAATCAGTGTGTGATCTCACTTTTACAGAGTTTTTCATGCTTCAATATCAGCAGGAAATGGAAACATCCCAGCTGTACTGGAGCAATAGATATAAACATCTAGGAGATTGATTACACTAACCTTTATCAAAAGCAAAGCCGTCGCGGGAACGGACGAAAGAACAGGATGGAGCACAGCATCCTGAGGCCTCAGACAGTTAATGGTAAAACACTGCAGGCTGCAGAGCTATGGCACTTCAAATCCAAAGGGAATGAAGTGTAAATGAAAACATAACATATTCAAAACACAACCATCCCATCAACAATGCCAGTTTTGTCAGGCCTAATGTGGAAATCTGCATTCACAGCACACATCATTAACTACCTAGTGGCTCATGTGCAGCTGAGAATTATAAATCTGTCACTTCCTGTAATACGGACATCATGCCTTCTGCTACAGCAATAAAGTGGGTTACCCTCTCATGTTCTGTCACGGCAGAGACGGAAAGAGAAATTCGTCTGCCTTTTCCCACTCGGAAGCTGCTGCAGTTGTATGACAGTGAACATGTGTTGAACTACCTGTATTCTTTATTTATATATATACATTTTTTTTTTTTTTTGATGCACAGCACAGCAATAGGACTTTATGCTGCAACACACAAATACAATTCCTTTCAAGCAAGCACAAGTGTATGGACCATTTCATGAGATTTTGGTGGCAGACAAACTATGCTATACAGAAGATCAGGATATCACATTAAACTAAAAGTCGCCTCAAGCATGTAAAATCTACACAACATGTTCTTTAAATCCCATAAAATATGAACAAACTACAACAATTCCAAGACTACGCAACTTCCACTTGTTATCAACCTACACGTACAAACAATTTCTTTAAATACAGTTGGAGGAATTTGTTCTTCTACAGATTCGTTCATTCATATAGTTCGACACAGATTAGACGGATTTATAATTGAGCGCAGCAACTACTGGGATATCGCCAGTAACGGGGCAAAAGATTTCATTTGCACATTCGCTATGTAGTTATCAAACTGTCTTTGCTATTTGCTGCATCTGCACGCGATATACGCGCTTTTTTTTTTTTCCTACAGTGCTGTCACAGCAGTGCAGAGAGCAATATGACTTTGCATGTTTCCCTGATCAGAGATGCAGCTCATCTCCATAGAAATGAGCATGCGTGTGAAGGGCCTTGTTCCTGTGGGGGGAGACAACGCATTAACACCTAGGCTGGGATTTGGCTGACTGCCAGCAACAGCTCCACCCGAGAGTAAGCCTGAGCATCCACATTGTTGCTACTGATGATGTTCCAACCCACTTGTTTCCGACTGTAAATAGGTTTTAGTAACAACCATTGACTGAATGGAGAATAAAGACGGACGGACCCCGAGCGTTCTCAGCGATGAGATTCTTAAAAAGTGGTTCTGAAGCTGAGTGCAGTGGCTCCGGCTGCCGCCATCTTGGCAAAGCCTTAGAGCCAACTGGTTAAAAAATGAGCAAAGAGGTAGAGTGCCAGACGGATACCTACACAGATCTTTATAAATCTGGGACGCAATCCACCTTTAACACAGAGCAGCTATATCTTATCTTTAAATATCTTTTGTCAGCATTAATGTAGTAACTAAACCCACTCATATTCAGGCCCAAATATTCCCAGAATATGTGCTCAATGGGAGACTCTTGCATATTGCTGTTAGAGTGGCTATTGATTTCTTGAACTGGTTTGGTTACAGTTCACTGGGTCCCAATCCAATTCAACTTAATTCAATATAAAATTATTCAGAAATGTTTCAATTTCAAGGCAATTATACTTAGATATGAAAGATATTTTTTTAACAAAAACTAATGCCATTGGTTTTGGAGATAGTTTTCCTCTAGTTGGCACATCTTGCACATGGCTTTACCATTGTCAAACATTGTGCAGCTCTTCTGTGGCATCCTACTTTTAAAAACCAAAATACAGCCACACATCATCGTTCAGGCCTGATGGTTCTCTAGAGTTGTAGCTTCTGACATGCTTTCGACCTCCTTAACACAGGGACTAATGCCATTGCACTCAATTCATTGATTCATTTTCTGTAACCGCTTGTCCTCTGGAGGGTCACGGGGGGACTGGAGCCTATCCCAGCTGTCATTGGGCGAGAGCCGGGGTCCATCCATGGACAGGTCACCAGTCTATCAGGGCTAACACAGAGAGACAGACACACAACATTCACTCACACCTACGGCCAATTTAGAGGCAGCGGTTAATCTATCGAACATGTCTTTGGACGGTGGGAGGAAACCGGAGTACGTGAAGAGAACCCATGCAGACGCAGGGAGAACATGCAAATTCCACACAGAAGGGCCCCGTTCGGTCGATGGTTTCAAGCATCAGTGCTAACCACCACACCACTATGCAACAGTAATCTATTCAAAGGTTTTCTGAATCAATATCGGACCTTTCAGAAATCATTCAGACTTTTTACTACCACCTACTGTTAACGATGATGTGTTTGTACATGAGCCTGATACTGGTGAGTATTGGGACATCTCTATTAAATACAATTGTGTGAAGTGTAAAACCCATTTCACTATGCTACGAAAGGCTTTTTTTAACATAAAACTCTTTGAGGATTGATTTGCTTTTGGTGCCAGGCTCAAGTGGCCCTTAAAGGAAACGAACATTTTTGGCAGCAGTTGTTCAATAACTGACCATACTTGAGAAATGCCAACGATGTAGCGGTCTGTGTTTGTCTGGAGGACAAATTCATACAAATTTGGCATTTAACGTCCATATGCCAAACAAACAACATCCAATGGTCACTTAAAGAGAGATAAATGCACTTTACATTTATCCACTGGCTATGTCACGTGGTTTTGAAAAGGCTTTCTTGTAATTTGCCCTTCAGAGCTTGGAGTAGGATGAGTGATGCCAAATTGGATCAAGCATCAATCGAGTGTCATCTCAGTGTAACATAAAATTATCATCAGAGTAAAACCACAATCAGACATCAGGCTTTTATTAGAAACAGACTGATGAGCTCTTGCTATATGCCAGAAAAGAAATAAGATTTGAAATCTTGCAAGGGCTTTATCTCGACTAAAAATGTCTAAATAAACAGAACCAATAATATTTCTAACAATATAAACTATATAACAAGTGAGGAAATATCTAATTTAGCTTTCAGCTAAGTTTACTGAATATGTGTGTCGTAACACTACGTTTTAAAGCACTTAGCATCCAGAAGGCATCGGGTTTTCTCTATCAACGAGACTTTGCACACTTTTCTACATCACATGTCGCACAATAACATGAGCCCTTCAAGTACCCACAACCAGGAGCCACTTATGCCCCTTATAAACTTTACCCCGCTAGGGCTGCGAGATACGATCCCAGAATGCACCCTGACACTAATGTAGGCAGCAGCCAAATAATAGACCATCAGCATCTCTCTGGAGTAACACTGCAGAGCGAGTAAGACGGATGAGCATAGCAAGAGAAGAGTAAGTCCAAGGGGAGAGCAGAGAGAAAATAGAACCACGGCCTTTACAAAGTCATTTGACCCACGTTGTTCGCATCTCCTCAAGGCACTGACTCTTACCAATGAAACCACAAAGGGCCTGCGCCCAGCAGGAACCGTGTTGCTTTTGTTTAAACAGGTAACCTAAAATCCTATTTTAGTAAGATTATAAATAGAGAACGATAAATATAACATGGCTTTGCTTGGATTTACCAATTAACTGCCGGGTAGCAGCAAAATAAGTTGTTAATAAGACTGCTGATCAACAAGAACGTTTCACAGGACACACAGAGACCTCATGAAATTTGAAAACTGAAGAAAGCACGAAGAATGCTCCGGCTGAATATTGAGGAGACTAAAATGAAGGCCTTTAAAAAAAAAACATTTGCAGACCAGGCAGAAAACAGAAAAATACACAATACAGATAAACGCAGTCCTTTACTTTGCCCTTGGTTCGGGACAAGAAAAATGCATGCTTCGAGTTAATCAACTGTTCAGGTAAATCATTTTTAAACAAACAAATTTGTACAGAATCAGAATTTCAATTTATCCTCGAATCCTAAGAAGATTATCATGAAGTAGATCAGAGGAAACGGCTGTTGGCAGAAATTGGATGGCTTAGCGGGAAATAAACTTTACTGAGGAAGCACAATTTTAACATACTGTAGTCCCTTTACAATGCATGTGGATCAAACCAGAAAATACAAAAAGGCTTAGCATATATAAAATATAAGAGGATTCATGAAGGTGAATACTGCTTTTCCTTGTGAATGTCGAAGCATTGACTCCAACAATGTGATATTTACATGATCCACATATCTTTTTTAAACCTACACGCATATGAGAACTGAATGAATAAAGCTACAGAAGAACAGCAGCAGGACACAATGCAAATTTTGGATCAATAATAGATATAACTGTTTACAAAATCATGAAGCAGATAGCAATCTCGGCAGGGTAGTATTCTTCGGTTCATTGTAAACCTGTGGATAAGCCGTTTTTCAAAAAAGAATCTTTTGAACATGGCATAATGGAAAATAAAGTGTAAATCAATTGTATTGAACGTCCCATGCTAATGCCATGCAGTGAGTCTGCAGTAAAAGCAAAAAAGAAAAAAGAAAAAGTCAAGAACTCACAAGTTAATTTTTCAAGAGTGACATGCACAAAACAATTGCAGTGTGGTATTTGTAACAAAACTGTACCAGTGCCCAGAGGTCATATTGATCCAAGATTGATCAAAGCGTGCAACTGACTCAACAGCAGCAGAGGGACACTTCCTGTGGAGCCCAAACATAACCAAAAGCAGCTGAGGCCACACACACACACACACACCACTCTCAGCCCTGGTCTTTCATCTATTATGCATTTCCAGATTATCGTGAGTCTCCCTGGATGGCAATGATGGAAGGATAGCTGTAAACCTAAACATGTTTTCACTCTCGGGTTATCTGATTGTTGTTTGATGAAGCTATATGCAACAAAAGGAATTTCATTTAGGAAAAGTGATTTTTAATAAATCCTCTATGAAATACCAAATGAATGCTGATTTGAAAATATGCAAATATATGTATATATACGCACACAACCATTTTATTCAACCATGGTTGAATGTGCACATGAAATTCCAATATTTAAAAAGTAGGAATAACGCCCACACATTAAAACTTTTTTAAGTTTAACACATCCGATAAAAAGAACCAATAACAGAGATAAAGAGAACATCAAACGATTATCAACGTTTGCCACAGAACTAGGATCTTCCAGTATCTTAATGGGAGGATGATGTATCAAAAAGCAAACATACATGTATTGTATTTCGAAACAAATAACTGAATCATCATTATATTGCATGTAATGGTTGCGATCATACATCTATAAAAGTTTAATCAAGGCTGTTGTAATCAACAGCATTAAATGAACGCCTCAAAGAGGATTAGCGAATTAGCAGCGTAACACGTTTGAGCAGTTTTGGGAAGCTCTTAACAACTTCGTGTCGCGGGGCGGAGGCAACGTGACATTATGTATAAGCATGATCAAAGGAGATCACGTCTGTCTATCAGATGCACAAAGCCGCCAGTAAAATCACTGTTATTGTTGAGCACAAACATATTTACCATGCCACTCTAAATAAAAGTACTATTCATATCTCATCTGTAACAGGCTCACCAACCGGACACAGTGGATGAATAGGAGAAGGGGGCGGTGGTGACAGATGTCAACATCAGAAACCAGGAAAGTGAAAAAAGCTGAGACGTACCAAGGATTGAAAGAGCAGCTGAAACAAACGGGGGGATGGGTAAGACTAGTGTGGTCCCCGTGGTAGCAGGACAGGGCAGTGACCCCCAAACTGGTCAGATCCCAGACACAACACCTGAAACCTTAGTTCTACCTAGGAACAGCTCAGATACTACACAGAACCCTCAAACTCTCCAGGCTTTCTGTTTTATTTGAGACATACAGCTACCTATTGCCTAGGGATGGAAAAAAAAAATATATATATATCAATCGTCAAGGACTTCCACACCTCCACCATCACCTTTTCTGTGCAAATGCAATAAATTAGAAATGGATAATATTACATTTGAAATTCCCCAGTGAACTACGTAGAATATTGCAATAAATAGCAATATCATAATATCGCAATAATATATTGTATGACTACGTGATTTAAGTATCGTGATACGTATGGTATCGTGAAATATTTGCCAATACCCAACCCCCCTACTATTACCTACAAAACTCTCCCCGTTTGACTGAACTCTTCTTTCCTCACGTACACTCGGATCACATGCTACTCATTATTCCAACAATTATTAAGCAATTCATTTTCTTTGAACTTCCTGCGCTGCTAAATACATTACTTCACTCGGTCAGAGAGGCAAAACACCATAAAGATTTTTCAATCAAGAGACACTGATGCATATCTAATACACGGTGACATGGGGGGATAAAAAAACAAGCTCCACAGACACTAGTTGGATAATGTCTCAAGGTAAAAACTGCTGAGCTCAAACTTCTGTTACTGCATTTAATCCTTGAGGAATTACATCAACCTTGACAGTGGGACTCCTCAGTCTGTGTCTTATAACATATTATCTTAATTGCAGCTTTCATTTTAGGCTGCCTGTACATGAAAGATTAATGACATCCCCCTGTAATTAGCTCTGATAAGGGATGGTGGCACAAAACTGTAACATCTTGGCGTACGGCTCATTCAATTACTCCTCAGCTCAAACAAGATTTTTTAAGGTCACGTGGGGCAATGATGTTCAGTCCTGATTTAATTAACTTGTTAATGTTTACAGTGAAACCGTGTTTGCTGATGTGCCAAACTGATGATCACCCAAGCGGTTCAATCAATCATTTAAATCCGTTTACATATATATATATATACACACAGACACACACAACACAACACTCTCTTTAGGTTAATTTTTACTAGCAGAGAGCTGGGCCTTGCTTTAGAAGTAGTTTAGTTTGGTTGGCAGACGGCAGTCTGGATGGATCAGTCAGACCATCACTGCGATGATACGACACAGAACATCCATCACCCCCACACTACAATTTAAGGCTTTTAATACAACTAAATGTTTGGAGGGCAGAACAAATACATGCCACACAGACGCTTCACCTCTCGCCAAGTTCTGAGGGGACGGCTCAACATCAAGCCTCTTTTGATTAAAAAAAGAAAAGAAAAAAAAGGCTGCTGCCATCAAGGGGTGTCATTGCTATGGGGTAGGGGTGCCTGCTCTGGTGTACGTGGGTGGTACATGTCTATGTAACATCCACATGAAGGGCAGGTCCAAACTTTCCCCCAGCAATGTTATTCACTTCTCCTGTCAGTGGTTTTAATGTTGCGGCTGATTGGTGTATGCATACTACTGAGTCGAGCTGACTGCCTGTGGAATAAATTAGATCCTTTTGCAGCAAGTTACACTTCACATACCTCCTACCAGAAAATAGGTTCTCCAATATGAAGATGTCAAGATGTGAAGGTTCATCTGTGATGCACAGTTTTCTCATGGTCATTATTTGTTCCCAAAGAATGTCAGCGCCAAGTAGACACTGTGCTGTAGTCGTCTGATTCATTTACTGGCCACATTTATGACCGTCACTAGCTTGTCCCTACAGGTTGCTGCTCAGGTTCTAACAGCCCTCCATCACAGACTACTGTTGAGGGACAGCCTGTCAAATGTGTTGACTTAAGCCAAAACTATTAAGCAACTGAGCAGATTAACACATTGTTTACATTTCTATAAACTACAATCAACATTTACAGAAATATTAAGTGTACCATTACTATTTATACTCACGTTACAAAACCAAATTGGGCTTCAACAAAGATCACAACATCCATATTACTTTTCAATAAAAGCCAAAGGAAATGTTGATCTTGAACATTTCAGGAAATTATTTAAACATCCAATCCCTTGTTACGAGCATAATATTAATTGAACTTGGTTATGGATTTATACATGTAGTGGTAAAACATTTAAGCACAACATGTCTCTAAATTTGATTGAAGTGCATGTGTGTCCTAAACATAATCACAGCCGGAACACAGGCTGCAAACCCCAGTTTATGTTATCAAAGTCCTGGAAGCCGTTCTCTCAACATGGATTAACAGTTCACCATTACACCCATACATGGATTAACAGATGAAAGGGCTGGCAGGAACATCAACACATCCCTAAGGTCAAATGTATTCCCGAGCAGGTTTACTCTGTGTTAACTGTAGATGTCAGACTCAACAGCATTATTTAAAGACATCCGCCCAACCTTAGCTGTGCAATTCTTGCTGAAGGGACTGGCTTTAGTCGACGCATTGATTGTAAGAAATTATGAGAATATTGCATGGAAAGCATATTGAATAATCGTTAAGATCATTACATGACTCACAGCTTCTACAGAGCTATAGTTAAGTTAGAAACGATTAATCAAATCGAATAAAGTTTATTTGCATTTTGCAATATCTTTCTATGGAGGAAACAAAGAAAGAAAGTGAGAGTTTTGCAGGTGGCAGGATTCTTTTGTGCTGGAGAGAACTTGTGTCTTGGATTATACATGAGAAATACTAGGCCCTGAAAAAGAATTGTGTTCCTGTTTATAGGTTTTGCCAGGCCCTTGATTATGCACAGTCATCATTTCTTCTTTCATTTCAGCATATTATAACAGATTGCTAAATGGTGAAGAAATGGTGCCACCCAATAAATGATCATTAACGCAGTGGACTCACAAAGCTTATGACAGTGAACAAATAAAAAGGACATTTGTCATTGCCTTTTGCTTTTGGAATTTGATTCCCTCCTCAGTTTTCTAAAGGCTCATTTGAGGTACTGTGCACATAGTCTTCCCCAGTGTGAGTCATTTATACTCCGTAACAACGCCACCAAAACGCTAGCCGGTGCTGTGTCTTTTCTGCCAGTCAGGTTAATTGTTGTTCAGACTTCCTCCTTCACTTTCGACTTCCTGCTTCACCCTCAACTACGGTGACTGAAACTTTTGCCAAAAATTTGTTGAAGACGAGTCGTACAGATGTTATCTCCACACAGTTAACCTTTCCTTGATGTGTTCCATCTTTATCGATCCAAAACAATCAATTTGAAAGTTGCAGACAAAGAGAAGAAGTCAGAAATACTAGGGGAAATATACTACTACAGAGTGGACCAATCACAGCTCTCATGGTTTGTGTCGCCACTGTGCATAGCTACATTTCTGAGGAGGTGCATATCAGGCTACAGTGTTCAGGTCTGCAAAGGGTCTGGGCTGTAGCTATGGTGTAAAATTGGCGCAAAAGCATAAATCGCCTATTAGTCTTACTCTTTTACTCTCTCGTCATTTAGATGTTTCTGGTTGACTTTTTTATAATTTGTATCAGACTCAAAAACATTTGAGTTGCTGTGATATGGTACGAGTCCCTAAACCCCAACCATCCACCACAACGACAATGTGAATTTCTCACTGAGATGAGTAAAGTATCTATCTACCTACCTACTTTGGTCAGAACACTGTAGTTCAACACATTTCCAGGTAGTGATTGCATTAGCTGGAAAACCCATTTGGTAATATATAAACAGGATATCTACCAGTGAATTTCTAGGTATTCACTGGTACTTACAAGTTAAATTGTTGTACCTGGTTGACCATTACCAGCAGCGTAGCAAAGTCCCGTTAAGCTCAGACCTCAGAGGATTGTGCTGACATGTCTGGAGAGCACTGACATAGCTGTGACCATATGCCAACTCTCTCCAGTTGTTTCAACCTTAATGAAAAGCCTGGCATTGACTAATTTGGCTCTGAATACAACAATAGATCTAAATTAAAAAAAAAAAAAAAAAACCTTTCACCTTAAGAGAGTTTCCCATCACTGGTTCCCACCTTTCAATAAATTTGCTCCACAAAGCCTCTTGAAGTCGGAAAAGGCATGGATTAGTGATTACTAATCACAGTCGAATGAGCATCGTTGCACCTGCCATGAGCATAATTGTAGTAGCATGTGTAATGCCATTAGGCTAATGAAAATAATTGAATTGGCAGCTATTGTTGAATACATTCAACAAAGCAGAAAGGATACATCAAACAACATCTGTATCTGTCAAGTCCTCATTCTAAGTATAATCTGGCAATATAAATCCATTTCAGATATGCAATAAGTAAGCTTCTCTGCAGCAAGGGTAATCTATTTGTGTGAGTAGAAAAGTTTTCTGGAAATGTTTTTGGCAATTCTTACAGGATCTTACCGGAAAGGATTCTGCCTTTACAGCACACTGGGCAGCCAGGTGCACAATGTTATTAAGGTGAAAATTTACATCTTTTTAGTATCCACCACCACCTGTGGGCCTGAAGGATCATATTTGCAGTCTTGTTTTCCATAGGAAATTGCAGGGCTGGTCAACTTGAATTCATACCTCTGCTTATCAACCTAAACACCAATACTATAGAATCATATCAAACCAGCTCAGTAACATTTCAAACAAAAATGCATACTAAGATATCTCTGACAAGATTAGAAAACCAACCATGCTTTGTGTTAACATCAACCAGCTGTTGACAGCACATGAGAGCCTTGTTACTCCCAAATGTCATGAGCAAGATGAACATGTGCTGTAAAAGCCTTTTTCTCCGATTGTATATGTCATCTTTTAGTATCCATCTCCAACTAATTACCAGTCAGGCTTGACTTTGATCATGAAGACGCAGGATGAGTAATGTGACTCTTTTATGCTTTTTTGCCCCACAGCCATTCATTGAATGATTCATTTTAGGTGACAATTATCGACTTCTATTTTTCTCATCTTGGAGAAAGGAGCAAGTAAGCTGATGGGCTGCAAAAGGGAGGTGACTACTGTAAAATGGACATCTAGGGAATGATTTAAATAAAAAAAAAGAATAAGAAACGTTTTTATGACAGATGTTTAAGCTAGGATCCTCATCCTACGATTCTTTTATCCAAGACGTTTCTTGGAGATGGGGAAAAAACTGCCATTATTATTTTATTACTTCACAAATTGGACCCCATGAGGCACAGTTAAGTAGCCTACAAAAACTTCAAACACGTGAAAAGTGACATGAACATGTAAAAGATAAAAAAAAATAATAATAATCACGCCTGAGTGGGGTTGTTTGCATGACTGTTTTCTCATTCCTTTTCATTGGCTGATGATAGTCATGCACATTTTGTGTTATATATGATTTAGATTTAGAAGAGGCAGAAACAATAACAATCAGAGCAATTTAATCCCTAGATTGTTTGCATACGTGGTTATTTGTATGAGCAAAATTTGGATTGTAGTTCTGTTTCCAGATAGGTCTAATCAAATCCGACAAGCACAGCAAAGCACTATAAAACTCTACTAAATGTTACATATAAAGACGTGCTGAAAAAAAAAACATCCTCCCGGGGGCAGAATGCAGCTCTGACATCGACGCTCTGTATTCAGTAGGTCAACAGAATAAAGCAAAACGGAGAAACTACGAAAAGATCAGCGTCTGGTGCAAATAAATGTGCAATTTTGTCGAGCTATGTAGAAAACAAAAAGTCATTACAGGCAACAGTGAGTTGTTAATTCCCTATAATTTGGGCACATTTGCCAAGAAAATAGCACCGCAAAGTGTGAGGGGGCAAGGTGTCAGAGAGTCCAGTTATTGCTTCCCTCTTGTCTGAACATGCCAAGAGCTGCAATTTGTCCTGCTCCACAAAGTGGATCTCTGTTGTGCCAGAACAGGTCGTAATTAATCTCGAGTGTGTTAACAAGGAGAGGCCAACTAACACAAACACGCTCTCTTCAAGCAGATGGTGAAACAGGAAAAAAAAGGCATCAGCTGGTTTTGCAAACTCTTTATGTCACGTTAGCTTGTAGCGAAAAGGAGGAAACTGGATTAATTTGCTCACCCCGGTCATATTATGGATTCAAATCCTCAAACACCTTGATCTGAAATCATTATGTCTCAAGTCTTCAGACCCGTTTGGAAAGAGGAACCTTTTCTGTGGGTCAATATGAGCGTGGGTAGTTGGTGATGACCATCGTGCTCCCACAGGTGCTCACTCATGCTCTATAAGAATATTCATCCTGTTTTCTCCACACTGCTGAGAAGCAGCACTAATCTAATTATCAGGAGCTGGTATCACAGCAAATCTGTGCTTCCTGAAAACAGTTTATCATCAGCTATGATGTGAGGCATGTTCAGGGGACCTGCAGGTCTAGGCCCCTTGGATTTCTCCCACAGACTACGTTCCTGTTTCTGCTCGTTTTGCTCTCTGAACACCAATTGAAGCATTGCACCAGATATAAAGGCACTCAGCACTTGTGCATTTGCTTAACCTTCAACGGTGTGCTTCATCTTCAGGAAAACAGCAGAAAGTTGTGACTTTGTTGAACTTGAAAACTTGAGGACTGTCTAAGTCTGAGTCTCCCATCATTCATCAGTGCACCTTGTGTGGGCAGGTGTGACTTTTGAAGCTGTTTGCTCTCACATACATACCCAGTGGCGTTTGCAAATTTAGGATTTACATTATTTGCAACGCAAAAATGCTATGCTTTGTTCATCGGTATCATGTTGTCTAATTTCTCCCGCTGAACATCATTTTTAGGTTCAGATTTTAGGCAATAACGAAAAGGTAAAAAAGGGTAAAGCGTTTACTCACCAGATTCAGCACCGTTTCCACAATATCCCGGTTGCTAACCTCTCCAACCTGGATCAGCCCGATGAGAACAGCGAATTTCATCTTGATATTCCGGATGGGTACCGACGGATTGATAATCCCAGCCGGGAGGAGAACTGAACCTGAGCCGGACATCATCACTGTCTCACCGGCAGCAGCAGCAGCAGCAGCAGCGGCGGAGGCAGCAGCCGCGCTCCGCCCGTGACCTGGAGCAGGTTGTCGGTTCGAGAGCGACAGCGAGCCCGGCATGGTCACCGGTCTCTCGCTTGTCATGTCCACCCAAACCGGGAGGCTTCAGGAGCTACTACACGCTTTCTCTCCTTCTCTCTGTTATGTGTTTAATCACTGCTCTGGAGCATCAAGAAGAGGGGGGGAAAAAAGAAAGAAAGAAAGAAAGAAAAGACAAAAACACTCGCGGAAAACAAAACAAAAACAAGAAATCACTCTCTTGACAGGTTAAATCCACTCTGGAGAGTTGCGTTGAGTGAGCCCGGTGTGTTGTCGGTGCCAGCCGGTTAACCGAGCACACTGACCTGCGCTGCGTACACAAAGCTGTGCATGTGTGTGACTGTGTGTGTGCAGTGTGTGTGTGTCGCTCTCTCGGTTCCGTTGCGCGTCTCCGAGCCTTTTGCTGCTGTCACCGCCATGTTGCCGCCCCCTGCCTGCGGCCGGTTCCACTCACCACCACCACCAGCACCAGCACGCCTGCGCTGTCTGCGTTGATTGAGGTCTGTGGCGACTTTGTAGCATACGGGGGAAAAAAACAATAAGAATAAATAAAGACACAAATTAACAATCTGGCTATTATATTGCCGCTTCCAGCCATTTTTATGAAGTTTCTCCTTTGGTTGGTCAGTTCGGCAAAGCGGTTAGGTTGAGAAAAACATTCAGGGCTCTCAAGCCTCACGCATTTCTCACGTTGAAAAGTGATCAAACCCGCCGCCGCGAATTAGCAACCTGTGTTTGAATGAGCGACGTATCAGCCAATCACAAAATTCAATTTGTTGTTGCCAGGTGAAATAGAAGCACCGTAACCCTCCCGCAAATGCGCACTTATATTTTTTGTCGCGAAAGTCGTAAATAAAGCAATTTATTTGTTTAAAGGGAATTTGTCCTCTATTAGATTAATATACCAATATATTATCTTCAAACACACTTCGCCCTCGCCCCGCTCAATAAATAAATACATCTCACTCCAGGCTAAGTTCAAAACTTGAGTGCTAATAATGCTAACGTTGCTAGCTTGAGTCGGGGAAAACTTAGCCGGAAATAACCTAGCTTAAAATTCAGGAAATTAAAAATATTTAACAATTAAAAGAATTTTGATGCTGAGTGTAAATGACAAAAATATATCTTATATAAAGATAAGTGAGAAATGTAAGTACTCACGTTCATATGTTGTTTGTTCTATGTTTATTCATTCAGTATAAAAAAAAAACAATAACACAGGTGTTGCTAATAAAATTAATGATGGCTCCATGCTTGATGAATGTAATTGGCTATATTATATTAGCTAGAAGAGATTAGCTTGCTGTCCAATCAGAAATTACATTAAAACCGATACAGGTGGCTTGGTAAATAGTGTTGATGATAATTGGTTTATTAAAGGTTAAACGTTGTGAGCATGTACACGTGTAACCTTCTAACTTTTATCTTCATTATTATTATATTATAATTTCGTCCTTTTTAATATAAATGCGTGGTAGTTTCATTATAGTTTTACCTCCAGGTGTATTCGGCTCATTGATCAGCCTGTGAGGCACAGAGGTGACCCTGGATATTCATCTATGCAAGCCAATATAAATTATGTTACCCTGAGATTAACAACAAAAGTGATACCTACAAGGTCTGTTCCTGTTGTGTTGGTGCGCGGTCTCCTTGTTAACACACCTAGCCAAGGTCACATGTTGTAGAAATTATTGGTTTATTGTTTTTCTTAATGTTTTATGAGACAAACAAGAGGACTGAATAATACAGATACAACGTCAAAGGTAGAAAGTATTCTAGTTTTCGTGAATTATTTTAAAAAAATGTGGATAGATTCAGATATACGAATACATTTTTTTAATACTTTCTATTTACTCCGGTTGTTATATAAAAAGGCTGATGCTGAAAACTTGGAAACAGTTCTGTCCACCGTCCTGACTGACAGCAAGAAGCTGAGCTTGCATTTCATGACCTCATTAAGCTGATCTATATCAGCATGACTTCAGAAGAGGTAGAAATAATGTCAGGCTTAATACAGCTATACCCGAAGCGTGTTTTATTTTGCAGTAAATCAATGCAAAACAAGTGGCATTCTGGTTATTTCGCCTCCTTGTGCATGAATTAAATATGACTGTATCTTGTGAGTACGCTTTTGACTCACTGTGGTGTAACGTGTTGCTGTAGATGTTTTCTCAGAGCGCTATATCTTTAGACTTTAAAGCAACTGAGTACTTAGTTTACAGACTGTGTTCAAGTATGGCATTTGTTGTACAGTGTTTATTCTGTTGTCCCCACATAGAGTAGCAGTGTGTCTGATATTGCTCTTTTGGCAACTCCAGGAATTATGAGGATGTCAGCGCACCACCAGTCCATCCAGCCCTTCTAAAGCCTGTTGAGACCAGCTCCAGCGAGGACTCTGAAAAGAGGTCAGTGGAGGGGGTTTGACATCCGTACACTCACACCTCATATATTTATATATATATAGGGATCTGAATCAGAGGAATAAATAACTGCACTCAAAGATTTGTTGATTTTCAAGCCATTACTATTTCTGCGAGGTCCGCCACAGCAGCACTGCAGCACTGTATTAATTTATGATTTTGGTAAATCATTGCTTTCAATATCATGGCTGCAAATTCACATGCGGCATCTAATTATATCTCAGAAAAATAAGTGTGGAATCCTGCAATTAATGGTCACCCCATTATCACTGACATGTTCCATTCCCCCATTAAATATTGTAACAGATATAAATAACATTCTTGGAGTTTAATTGTTATAATACCAGGGCACTAAAATACTGCTGCAGGAAATTCTATTGATCAGAATGAGCCATCTAGTGGACAAATAGGACAATTAACCAGATTTCCATCTTTAGCTTTAGTTTTTTGTTTTTTTACTTTCCCTTGCTATTTATAAGGAAAGGTTGCATTAGTATCCATTCACATTTGGATTTTTTTTTATATTTACATTAAAATAAGAATATGCCAATAAGATATCCTCCCTTGTGGTCTTCTTCCAGTCATCGTTCTTTCCAAATGGCCAGCAGATGTCCCCCCTCTCCCAAATTAGAGGAGTACATGTTTCATGTCAGCTCCAAGTTTTGCATGGTATGAACATGAGTACTAGTTATTGAAATATATTGGTATTGATTGTCCATAATAAATACTAGACTCAGTGCACATATGCATTTTATAACTTTGATAGTTTTATTTAAAAAAATTATGTCTCTTGTACCTGACTGCACAATCCAGTACCCTAAAGCAGGTGTGATCAGGTTACACCTTAAGTCATTCATTTCACAAGCACTGTGAGGTCAAAGTTCAATAAAATTACACTCATTCCAAAATGGCAATACTGAAGCAAAGTAAAACCAGCTTACAATTTTGTACCATGTGTATTACAGGAAGGATGACACGGTGAACGAATTAATATATAGGAAATTAACATATGTACTATTTACCCCTTCACATATATACAGTATGTACATTTGATTGCATTTACAGGATATTCACACACATATATACAGACACTCAAGTGTACATCTTAATAATTATAGCTTTAAATCTGAATATGCATGCTTCCCAGAAGCATTTAAGAGCTTGAATGTCGTAGACATTTTTAGATTATAGTAACAATAATATTATTAACGATAATACTTATTATAACATACAGGCTTAGCAATGTAAAGGTGAATAAAATCCTAATGTAAAGGACATTGGCAGGATGATTAATTTCCCAATGAATAATTATGTTCAGCACCTATAAGATGTCCTCTTTTGTCATTGTGCAAGTACAAAAGAATTTAAAATTATTTGCACACGGAAAAACAAACAATAAACTGTGCTTTAGCTCTGGGGTCTTGTATACGCTCTTGTGTCTGCCCGTCAGCAGTGACTCAAAGGCTCATTTTTGATCTCAAGGCTGAGCAGACACAACCGGCAAAGATTATTTAGATTTTGGTCTCCGGGCCGTCAGTGATTAGTGGCTGAAAGGAGTTGCGGATCCGAGCAGCTTCTGCAGCGCAAAGGTGGCCAAAGGCTTTGTTGTACCAATCCGGAGCCCTTCCCCTGAAACCAAAGGAGTATATTGAATACACTGGCGCATGCATGCAAAAAGCTTCAGAAAGTAATATTAGAATTGGAACCACATATAAAATGCACTGCCTTATTTTATTTTCATAATTTGTGAATCATTTGTTATAGCACTCACTTCAAGTCCACTCTGCAGATGTGGGTTAGTCTGGATTTTCCTGAACCACAGGGCTCTAGTAGGTAGTTGGACTCCAGGACAATAGCTCGTACCGCTCCTATAGGAGAATAATCCTCATGCTCTATAGACACAGAAACCAGGGAGCAGGCACCTTTGGGCAAGTCTGTCCTCCATGACCTTGGATTAAAAAAAAAAACAAGTTAAATATGTGCTCTTAAAGAAAATGTAATATGGCCACTCAAAATGAAATAGCTGATGTGCTCTTTAGTCTTTTTTTATCACCACTCACCTGAGAACCACAAAGTCCCTGCTGGGATGAGGGGGCATGCGACTGAGGACATACTGAAACACCTCTGTCTGCTTGTCCAACGTCTCGCACACTTTCCACTGAAGCAGGTCCATATCCCACAGGTGGCGCTCTCGCAACACCCGGTTCAACACTACAGATGGTGGCGCTTCCACCTCCACAGATACTCTCCAACGTCTCAAAGGGTTCCCATCTCCCACCTGGGTGACATACAAAGACATCATGTTTATTTAATAATCTAAAATACATCGTAGAACATGGCTGATACCATTCGTTCTTTTTGTTTCGATGCACTAACCTTCTTATAAAAAAGTTCTGTGTTATCAGAGCTGCTGCATGAAACCCAGTATTTGGACTTTTCCCGGGCCTCTTTGAGCAGGTTCTGCAGCCTCCCCTCCATATGTGTTTGGTATGTTCCATCATCTTCTTCCAGCTGCTTGCACAGCTCATCAATCGTTGGTGCATGCAGATCAGCCTCCACGTATGAATTACGTGACTGAGTAACCATCTCATGAGGGATCTAACGGGTCAGTAAAAAACGTGAGGTAAGACTGACAGCAAATAAACAGAGTGGATGTTGCATCAAGAAATTCTCCCAGAATATCAACTTCAAGTGTCTGTACCTCAAAGAGACGATTGCACTCTATTATCATATGAGCCAGGCCCTGTGTTGCTGCCAAATTTTCATTCAGATCCTTCTGGTCTGGTCTGCCCGTGGAGTACTTCTTCTGCATGGCCCTGCACATTACGGGGAAAGAAAACCCATTAGGCCAAAGCAGAGTCTTCAGGTCAACATCCTCACAGAACACAGCATATAAACCCGTCTTCCCCTCTGCAGGAAACCCCTTTGATCCCTTTAGCAACAATCTCAACATGGTAAATTAGAGAGCTCGGCTTTGTTTGTACACAGCATGATCTCATAAAACATTAAGCTTTAAAAAGAATGCCATGTCCTTTTAAAAGTGACCCAGAAAGAGAGTAATCTAGTACTCCCCCGAGGGCTGAGTTCACTCTATAACCCATTTTATGCTTTTCTTTATGGAGTCGTAGGTGAGGATAATTATGCAGGAGTTAATAGAATGCATTGATGTTCTGTGACTTGGAAGGCAGTGTGGCTGACTGAAAAGCACTGATGCTAAGCTCACTGTGATACAAGACACCAGAGGATAAACATTACCTTGGTGAGAGATTGTCCTTCTTCAGTATGTTCAGATGGAAGAGAGAGGGTGCCAGGCACACCGCAATGTTCATGGGTGTCATCTGGTTCTCCTCCACCGAGGATGTGACATCACTGAGGAAACAGAGCAAGGTCTGCAGCACCTCTCGGTTTTCGTCCGACATCAACATGATGGCTGCCTGGACAGCTTGCAACCTCTGGTCCTTCGGCACATCTGTAAATGTGACAGAAAGGATTTTTTACCGTTTCTGCTTTGAAAAGTAGCGACAAAAGTTTAAAAAAACAGGAAGAAGTGAGACAATAAAATAACATTTACATGCTAATAAAGACAAGTTAAAGCAGACATCCTGTACTTACACTGGTAGATGTGGAGGAAGGTCTCCCCCAGCTTGCTGGTGAGAAGAGGTTCAGGTAAATCCCTGAAAAACTGCTTCACCATGTCGGCCACATCGTACGCCGACTGGTCCTCATAGTTCACATTGTCTGGAGAGCTTTCATTTAACTGCCTCAAAGCTTGAATCCGAGACTTCACCCCTGATTTGCGAAAGAGACCCACCTGGAAGCAAAACAGGCGCTGATGTTAGCGAGACGGCATCACCAGTTCCAGTAAACACACGCTCAGCAGACCTGATGCAACTTGTGCTCTGAAAGCTTACATCACATAATACATGAAATAAACTCAACCACTGCTTACATCACATATTAGAATAAAAGTTGTGCAGAATTAGGGCCAAATACACAAAAGGTTTGCGTGAATAAAAATGTGTGCAAACTCATTCACAAAAAAAAACGTACAAACTGATTCACCAACAGTGTGTGCTAAGGGTTGCTATCAAAAGTGCAAAATAGCATGTTTGCCTCAATGAATATGCAACATGGGGCATTTACACGGAATTTTGTGTGTGCTGGGAGTAGAAAATGCAAATATATCAATTTAGCACACACAAAGCGATTTATCAAACCTCTAAGCAATTTTGCTCATAGAAATTGTGTGTTCTATATTTAACATGTTTCAAAAGAACGTGCAAACGGTTTGTCCTGTGCATAACTGTGCACACATGTCTGCTGTTCTTGTAGTGAGGAGGAATTCACCCCACAAAACTTTTTGTATTCGGTAAATATCCAAACAGATCATATGTATCCAATAAATAATTTGCATGTTTCATATGTTATTCTGTTGTGCGGGCCTCTTTTCTTTGGCAGCCCATCACTGCCTTATAATTACATTCAGATGCAGAGTATGTATGTAGAGTATGTATGCTGTTTCTGACCTGGTCAAGACACTGGCTCCTCAGGTACCGCAGTGCTTGCTGTAGGCCGAGAGGCAAAGGCTGTCCTGAACGCTGTACATGCACTATGAGGGGCACTCCGAACACATTCTTGTCCTTATAATCCGGTACCTTCATTCTCTTCATGAACTTTGGCACAGACCTAGAAGACAATATGTTTGAGAACTTTCTCTACAAATACCAGCACAACAATACCACACTGTAATGGAAAAACAGATACATTTGGGCAAATATGGGTTGAAATAAATACACTATAAATAAGACTCACCAAGTCCAGCCATGCTTGTTGGACATGGAGTACTTCTCCATGATTGCAGTTAGACGCAGTAGAGAAAACTTCTGTAATAAACTCAGCTGGCCTGCAGACTGGTTTGTAATCTGCAGGGATGCCACCGAGTGACTTATGCGATTAGATATTTGAAAGCTGGGCCATCGTAGCCTAGCGGCATAAAAAAGGAAACACAAAGAAAACATAACGTCAAAAAACTGTATCTTTAAATATGTTAGTATTTGAGCCAAGGGCGGATCCATGACTGTTACCTATTAGGTCTTGTGAGTGAGGCACCAACTCCGGAGTCCCTCCTTTCCCTGAGCCTCGTAGATTCTGTCTCAGCAAGTGATACTTTATCTCTGTCCCCATCAGTAGGTATAGTCTGGCTTTCTGTGACCGAATTCCCTTCAAAGTCCAACGTGATCTGACTAGATGACTGGAGGCCTACCGTGCCGTCCTTCTGACTGTCCACCTGGTGCACCCCTTCTCCTCCAGGTAAAACATTCTGTGACCAGTGGTCCACTATCTGCTGTAGACCATTAACATGCAGCAGGATATCATCCAGATGAGGAAACAGGTCCTCTTTCTCCAGGTCTATGAGGTCTCCAGTGCTGGCGTAAAGATGTGAGCCCGGCACGTTATCGTACACGCTGATGCGGCTGCCCCTGGAGCAGCACTGGGTGACTGGCCTGCTGTCATTCCTGTGTGAAATCAGCGGGGAGTCCAGGTGCATGCTGCCAGTGTGCCAATTAATGGAGCCCCCATTGGTTGGCGAGAGGCTCTCTATGGACAGTGCTTTCGGGAAGGTTCCCGGCTTGTGATCTTTGGGAATGTGGACCACAAGGTCTTCATGGGAGCAGAATTCATTTCTGCGGTTTTGCTCTGCGATTTTATTCACCTGGGTGCCCGAGAAGATGTCCATGTCCTCCAGATACATGCCACTGCGCTTGTGGTCCGCTCGGTGATGCTTGCGCTCTTTCAGGCTGGGTGTGCTGACGGTGCTGCCGCTTGAATGGCTGCTTCCTTCACTGCTGGACTGGGACGGTGGAGCTTTGCCGGAGCCCAGCGCTTCCGGAGCCCCGCCGTCTCCGTTTATGATGTCGACACACTGCAGCATCTTCAGCGCCCGCGCCTCCTGCTGCAGCACAGGAGAGCTGATGACCAGCGGTTTACGGCTCCTTCCCAGCGTTCCCCCGGAGCTCAGCATCTCCATGCGCTTCAGGAAGTCTTTGGCACGCGTGCGGCCCGTCTTGCCGTGCTTGTGAGACAGCGAGCTGTAGCTGGTAAACTCTTTGGGGACGTGAGGCATTGTGATGGAAGTAGAGTCTGGCATTGCTGCGGAATCGGAGCAGGTGCGGTTGGAGCAGTCGGAGTCTTCAGTGCTGAGGCCCCTGTGACCGCTGCCGCCGCTGCTCTCACTGTGCAATGACGAGACCTCAGGCTCGCTGAGGTCCGTGAGGACGCTCTCGCTGCTGGTGGTGGTTCTCAGAGGAACGCCGTCCCTGGATGTCTGACCGTCTCTGTGGTTTCCTAGCAGACAGTCAATATCCTGTAACCTGGACCAACGCCGGCTGCTCAGCTCAAAGGTCCATTTGTCACTGATAGCAAACAGGTCTTCTTCATCAGAGTCTTCACTCTGAGGGAACACCGATAATTACATCAATTACTTTGAGGTATAAATCTCTCTATCTCAGCCTCTCAAAAGCATTAAAATACTAATAATGACAATAACACTAAAAACACATATGCTTAAATAGATTTGCTACACGCTGCTCATCCGGTTAGATAAGATAGACACACATAAAAATGACCTGGAGTTCATTTGCACATTTTTCTTCTCTTTGTTTGGTGAATGGAAAAATGACTCACAGCATCGTGCTTGCAAGATTATACATAACATCGCACATCTACGCCGCAGAGCGCAGAGCGCAGGGCCAGGAAGCAGTTGGAGTTTGCACAGAATTAATAACATTACGCAATATGCCAAGTCTTTCACGGCAGCAAGTGTTTCCCTTGAGATGAAAACTTTTCCATGAATAGATCCAAGGCAGGAAAAAAATATATTACTGCGTGTCGGGAAGGTAAATTTCAAAGTGGGAACAAATAAAAAGGAATAAAAAGCATGAATGTTGTCGTGGTTCAATATTAAATATCATAGATTGTTCGGTTAAAGAGACTGAAAGGTTATATTTGTGTTACGCAGGAGGTAAACATAACTTCTTTGTAGGAGAATACCATTTCTTATGAAGACAATGAATTGTGTGTGTGTCCCAGAATACATATAGTTTAGCATCACACTGTTGAATTTTTTCGTTCAGTCATTAATCTTAAAAGTGAAAGATTCAGCTCTTACCTTCTTCTTTGGAAGATTCACGTCAAGTTTCATAGATGCGCACTTGTTCAGAGTGTTGAGTCGTCTGAAAGCAGAGAACGGAAGAAAAACGTTCTTAATGAACAAGAGAAAACACCGCGATGGTCTTCTAATGAGCGAACCAGAAATAGATCCCCTTCTGTTTGCTGTTTAAGAGTTAATCTGATGAGCGTCTGCTCTGGATGTACAGCCAGACCCAGGGGGAAGCAGAGTTTGTCCGTACCATAATATCCTAAACCTAATGAACGCCGGTAATTGTCCGTTGTTCTGTTCCCTTTCTCTCAGAATAGGATCTAAGCAATTGTGGCCAGAAGGGTCGTCTGCAGTAGGTTGAAGAAAGGTGAACTTAACGTTGAACACATCTAATCACAGGCATCATTCAGAACCTGTCTTTGGTGCCATTTCACACTTATTACAAGTTTCATGTAGTTTGTTAGTATTTTTTCTGTCTTGACTCCACTATTTTCTTTGGAAATAAATCATCGAGCTTAAACTCATATTTTACATAAACTCACGTCTATAGAATGAGTGGAACATTTTTATTATCGGTGACAAACACACTAAGGCTTTGAGCATGTGTTTAGTCGAGTTTACTGCCGTTGCCCGCGCGCCAACTGGAACTGTGCATGGACCAACAATAGCACGAGGAAAAGATGACGGCATAACGCTGCAGCTCAACGGAGCGCTGGCTTTAGACAAAAATAAACAAATTTGCGGCAAGATAATCACAAGCTTTAGCGGCTCCACATGCGGCTAACAGTCTTTTTTTAACTGACTGACGGTATTGTTCTGTGACAGTAAATGACCTCGGGCGGAGGAGGATCGGGGTAAGTCAAACAAGACGTTCCCATGATTGTTAATGTAGATAGTGAGACCCAGTTGAAGAGAGGATTTCTAAGCTGGGGGGCCCTTATTCCGCGGACCTAAAGAGCTTTGAATGCGGTTGCTTAAAAAAGGAGGCTGGTTAGGCGAGGATCAGAGAGAGCAGTGAAAGAAAATGTATGAAATACTATCAGTTTCAGTTTGATCACCCAAAGTAGGCAGGGAGGTATTTGTTTTTGCACGCAAGACTCTGGTGGCGTAACTGACTATAAAGCCATCCTTGTGTTGCCATAGAGATGCTGGGAAGTCATGGACAAAATCACGTTGGAGGTGGAACTGTTTCCTATTGTCTTCCATTTATCCCCTGGCTAGTTTAGGAATTTAGATGAGTCGCTTTAGGGTTGTTTAGAGACACAGTATATTGAGCCACGCATGGCACCCCTAATGCTCCTCCCGCTCCCCTCTTGGGCTGGTTGCCGTAGTTACCGGGGTAGCTGAAGTGCTGTTTTCATGTTGGCTTGGAAAAAAAAAAAAAAAAAAAAAAAGCACATGAGCCGCCTTGCCCGGCGCACAAGCACGCGATGTGGAGCCACCAGTTGTTTGCGCACTTTTATTTTCCTGGCTAATTAGGAACAACAACACGCATGCAATATTTCTAAAGTGTCACATGGAGAGGGAGATTTTCATCAGTGCCCTTGCAATAAAGTCTTTATTAAATTACAATATTAAATATTTACGGACTCATTTATTGATTTAATACTTTAATAAATGTAAATGCGTTTCAGATTCTGGTCCGTGAAAAAAATAAAATAAATATTGACATAATATTTTGCTCTTATTAGCATGAGCCTTTATCTTCAAGCTTTACACTAGTTTGACTTCCTCTGGGAAACAAAAGTGTGTCTGGCACTGAATTACCTGCACAAAGGTTCCACGAGATCTTTGTCCAGGAAGTCATGATCTCTTTTCACAGGAGTAATGTCAATGGGGAACTGGGAATCTGATGAAAAAAAAGGAAAAAAAACATAAAAATTGGGAGTTTTTGTGCGGCAGCGTTGAAATTCCACTTGATATTGTTCTATAGACAGTGCTCATGAATAGAACAAATGGAACGAAAGATCTGGAAACCACATTCTTTCCAGAAGTACACTGAAGGCTGGGAGACCATCAAACTTGTTTTGTATGTGATGCTAATGAGAACAGGCAGAATTTGCCCAAATAACAGCGCTCAGGCTTGTGTTGGCATTACGTCTTGCTCTGGGTATGGGCTTCCTCTTACGTAACTTTAGAGACCAAATTCCACTGCGTTCATGTGAAGTTGTTAACTTCTTATGAAAAACAGAAGCTGCGGTGAGCGCTCAGGCCTCAACAAGGCTCAGCCTGTTCTTTAAAAGGGGGACATTCGGATATATGGAGGGCTTTCATTTTTAATGAACACTCCGACAGCATTATGAGCGCCGGAGTTTTGTTACTATCTGCCAGAAAACAAATATATTGCACCAGACCACATCAAACGTCTGGCTTCGAAGCAAAGATCTGTGGGAGTAGAGCTACTTTAAGCTCTGATAAAAAAAAAAAAAAAAAAACCTTCTTTCTTCCCATGACTTCAGTCTTTAAACACAAAAGACATGTTTATGTTGTAATCGTTGCTTGGAAGAGATTAGACGTTAAAAGCAGCTGATGTTCCACTTGTTTTGTGGTGTCTAGGGGTCTGACTGGAGCCATAGCTCCGAGGCTTCCTGAGAACAGTTGCATAAATGAGGCTCGCTGTGCGGCGCATGAATACATGGTTTTGTGCGCAGTGTCGGGGACAGACCAGATGACACTGCGTACCATTATTCAGTTGTCATCTTGAAAAGCCCACATTGAAGCTATAACTGTGTTTCATTTCACAACAGATCGAAAATAAAAATGCTTTTTTTTTTTTTTATTTTTTGGTTTATTACAGGACTGTTTAAATAGCGTGCTGCTTCATTAATCCCTATCTTCTAACCAAACATCACCTCCCCTCCCCTTTCTGTGATGAATGTGTGTGGGAGTTTACTGAGTGCTTTTATTACCTTCAAAGAGCTGAGCGTACTGGGGAAAACCTGCTGCCCGCAGCCAGTCACACGCCTCTTTCGCCTCAATTTCTGGAATAAAAGAAATGATGAGGTTTAGGAACAGCGATGGGGAAAAAAAAGTGAAACTCAACCACATCAAGTAATTTCATTTTCATTTTCATTAAATTAAACATTTAAAAAATCCCCTCTGCACCTTCTGTAAGGCAGACCGGACACACACAAGTGGTTCTGCGGAAACCTCATGTGTCATGTATAAACCGCATGTTAAGGAAATAAAGATCAGGGTAAACTGATCTCGTGCCTCCCTTATAAAGTCCAAGCAAGCAAACACGTTTCCAGTGGACTCACTGATCATAAACTGTTCCTGGTGACCTACGGGGTGAGCCGTCTGCAGGCTGCGGAGCCTCTGATGAGAAGGAAAGGAAACAGACCGTTGGCGCCTTTCCATTAATGCTAATAGAGTCGGGTGCCATTTACCGCCTCCGTGAGACACGGAGTCTGACACACTGGTGCTACAGAACGAAACCAGCTTTACGTTAAGGAACGAAACATATGATGATGTTTGATGAAAACATAAAAGAAAGAGAAGAGGCACTTAAACGCTGTATTTCACCAGTAATCTGGAACTGAGTGTTAAACTATGAGACAGATTCCCACCATGTTATAGAACAATTATGAGAGATGAACTGTTTCTAGTTACAAATGTGGTTATTGGTTGGTTTCTGTATTTATATTGTATGTCTTTGAATTTTAAACTGTTGGTTTGGTGATAAAGTGTGCTTTAAGAGGCTGTGGGAAACTATTTTCCTCATGTGTTATTCTTTTAACAAGGAATTATTACAGCCATGACTAAAGGTCTTATCTTAAAGAGCAATAATAAACTTTTTTTTATCCAAAGCCTTTACTCTATAGCTACATTACTGAGTTACACATAACAGCGCCAGTGAATATGGAAAAAATTACCTAAATTATTTAACATAAAAACAGACTTTAAATCCAACAATATATTCTTATCAGTTCTAGTCTTTTAAATCCAAACTTCCCCCAAACACGTGTCAGTAGTTTAACAAGGTTTCCATGATGTAAATAATCTCTGTATCGCGACGAGTGTCAACAAAAACAAATGCAAAAGCTGCAGCAGCCACGGGTGACAAACAACCCTCCCATCACACATCTGAGGTCTCAGTTCCAGTCGCTGTCTGCGCCTGACACAGTGACTGCAGCTGAAACATGAGCCGGGGCCATTCATCACACAATACTGCGTAATTACGGCCACTACATCCTGGCAAGTGAAGATGCCGCTATTTTTCCGAACTGCTGACCCACGACTCACCCGCGCCGCCGTGCTTTCTGTCCGTGTCACCCAGAAATCAATGAAAAGCGACTTTGGTCTTTCAGACTGAATAAATATTAACAGTTCCCTGCGTCCTTGGATGACAAAAAAAAAAAAAAAAGGTCTGCTGTGTACGCCCTTCGCCAGAAGTTAAGTCAACATGTGAATGTAGCCGCTCTGCCTCGTTTCCCACCTGTATCAGCGGGAGCTAAAGGTTTTCTGTTCAGAAAGGCTTCCCTCCCAGGTGGATAATATCAATCCCTGCGTTATTCAACTGCGGCGCATAGTGAGCGAGAGCGCTGCCAGGTCCCCTTGTGTCCCACAGCCGCAGGTTGGACCACTGGGAGCAAGTAACGTGAGCTGGGAATTCCTCTCTGTTTGGCATTCTGCAACACGACACCGAGACATTCTGTCCTCTCATCCTCTCTCTAAGGAAATCTCTTGTGGATAAAGGGCTAGGCGGGCACGGTGCCAAAGAATGAGAACTTGTTTGCTCTCTACAACCCATAGCTTTAAAGCTGTGTACAGTATAGAGTTACGGTTTCACAAAGAGACGAACCCCAGTGTGACTGTTGCACAATGGCCCAGAACGGCGAGAGCTGTGTAGGGTTAAAGTATCTATGGCAAACTTTTTTTTTTTCCACACATTTACAATTCGCTGTATGCGACGCTCACTACTGAGAACACTGGTGGCGCAATCTTAGATATGATATGTAACAAAACATAGGAAGATGTGGCGCGCTCGGGTAGTCCTTGAGTTGGGCGCAGTGAAACGTTATGACAGCTTGAAGGGACGAATTACATTCCTGTGTTTCATTAAATATTTACAGACAATCCCCCCCTCCTCTCACGTTCTTTTTGGAAATAACCAGATTCATACAGCCAGAATTATTGGAGATAAAAACAAACTATCACTCTCACCAAAGCGGAGGCCTTAATAAAATCTCATCTCCAATAACCTAAGAATCCTACAACACCGCAGTTTCCTTCCGGTAACTAATTATCGCGTACTCACGGGATATTTTCATCATACAGCCCGAGTTCTTCATATATCCATCAAGACTTAAGGGTGTCTCTCGGCATGTCGGAGCATCTTCATTCCCACGCTGAGCCACATTCCTGCTCCCTCTCCCTCTGAACACAGCTTGCAGTTTGAACTCGGATCCACGGCTCCCTCTTTCCCCCTTTCTCTTTCCATCTACCCCCAACCACCATGTGCCTGTCCCGACACTAAATCTCTCCACCAACCCACCCCTTTCTGTGGCAGACTCCCAAATGTTCCCCCCCCCCCCCTCCCCTCCCCTCCCCTCCCTCCTTATTCCTCCCCTTCAGCTCCTTGTGCCCGACCCTCCTTCCCGGCACTGCCCACGACAACTCTTTTATACCCCACTCAGCACATTTTTGGCAAAGATATAAGCAGCAGTCAAACTTCAGCTCTATTACAGTTCAAGATTTTACATTTAAACTTAACAAAAAAACTTACTACCACTTCTAAATTTCTCTCCTTTTTTGTCATTTTGGCCACATTACCTGAGGTCAGATTTCTCAAGACGTCACCCGAGAAGTGTTAAAATTTCTGTGGGAATATTTTAACTTAAATAAACAAAGGGGACGTGCGGTTTTTCGAGGAGTGCAGATGTTGTTCCAGCGGATGAATGAAATGGAAAAAACGTGGGCAGCTGGAGTCAGGGGGGAAAACCATGACATAAAGTGTCAGCAATCAGGAGCGGGTGAATCATGCCGAGGCGCTCGCAAGCTCACAAGGCTCCGCGCTAACATCATCACAGTGATGATCACAGGCGTCTGTTTCCCCTCTGTCTCAGCCTCTTTGTCTGAGGCCGGAGTTACTGAATGGGACCAATAGTGTGACCTGTGTCATCTGAGACGGCGGCTGTGTGTCAGTTGACACCAAATAAAGAGCTGTTGTCTCAAGAGCACCTGAAAACATTTTCTTAAATATCATGAATGAAAATATGGCTGAAGTGATTGTATTAAACTTATCTTAAACTTGAGTTCAAAATAAAAACAGCATATGATGACAATCTAATAAATCCAGTCCGAGAAGACACGGGGTTTGGAGGCGTTGAATGTATATTAGTGGAAAATCTATTAGCTACAGTAGTACGGATACAGGCACTTTAAATTATCCGGGTTTTCCGCGGATCTGTGATTACGTAAGGATATAATATCCATCCATAATGTCCGATCATGTGAGTAGGATTCCAGATGCACTCCGCTTCCACGGCGCACGCCTCACTCTGTGACGTTCTGCCGTTTCCTCCTCTGATCTACCGCTGCCAGGGGCTGAGTGCAGACCCAGTGACGTCGGACAATCCACTTTAGTCGCCTTAATAAACCATTTAACGGTAAATACACTCAGGCACGTATCAGACCTTTTAAAATCACCCTATAAAAAAATAGCATAAGTATTAACTGCGCGGACTCACAGGAGCACGTCTGCTCTTTCCTCCCCCACATTCTGCTGCCGCGGAATGAATCAGCCAGACAAGTCAGACTGCAACTGAGCATCGAGATTGTCTGCGCGAACACCTGGAGGAACAGAAACAGAGCCAGCGATATGGAAAAAAAAAAAAAAAAAGATTCCACTGGAAGGTGTCGTCACGCTGGGAGGCATGGAATAGAGGCCTCTCTTCCCCCTTTATGATGCTAATTGCACACAGACACCCACTCACCATGAGCAGTCAGCTAAGACTAGACAGACAGCCAGGGGAAACACACATTGCCCCCCTCTACCAGTCGCCCCCCAAAACCACAACATCTGATGTTTCATGCCCAAAATAGCCTTACATTCCTTCTGTCTCACAGTTTGCAAACAGGAAGCACGGATAAGGTCGAAAACAAATGTAATGCCCGAGGAGCATGATCGCACATACAGGACGCAGAATAGATCCGTTCTCTCTTGGGGGAAATGATGGCAATTCACAAGGTGGATTAATAGAGCGGTGGCCCATGTAATTCACCTAATGTCATGGGAACAAAGCCTTCCTATTTTCAAGAGTAGGTCTTAATTAACAAAGCTCCGCACGGCACCGCGATATGCTCAGCGCAACCATCTAGCGAAACGAGGGCCGCCAACACAACACACCTCGACCAGACCATCTACAAGCTTACATTAAAAAAAAATAAACAATAGCCAGATCTATGAGATTATCTGTCCAGAGGTGAGTAAGAACACGGTGCCTTTGTGACTTTATTCTTGATGCAGAGATTGGCGCATGAGCTCGCCGTCTCCACGGGACAAGTAATTACAGGGAGCCGGTGTTGAATCACCCAGCGACCTCCAGCCCCCTCATTTGATCCTGCGGGGGCACACGGGAGACTTGTTATTCTGCTGTCGATACGGGACGCAGGTTTGAAGTTATCAGCTCTAGGCTGTGTTGCTAAGACACCGGAGCAAAATTTCCGTCAAATACAAATGAGCTGGCGAATCTCGGGGCCTACTTTTTGCCCTGTGGTCCAGGCTGACCTGTGGAGAGAGCCTTTGAGGGGACCACAGGTCTCCAGTAACAAGTGGATAAAGCGGGGGCCTCAATGCGTCCTGGAGCACAGAGACTTTAGAGGCGAACCCTGAGCCCAGGAAACGCCGCTGCCAAGGAGGCATTAGCATTCTGAACCCGAGTACGTCAAGGTTTCACAGACATCCACAATTAATCTAAGAGCTGCTTCATGCATCGCAGACAAGCCTTATAACTGCAGAACCAGTCGTCATCGTTTGCTCTTCGGTTTCCTTAGGTTTCTCTAGTTAAAAAACAGACCATAGATACATGTTCCTCAAGTATAAACAGCCTGGTTTGAGAATGCTAGTAATCTTTAATGGTTCCACTAGTGAAAGATTCACTTCACAGCAAACGCACACACTCACAGCAAGAGCTTATTGATTCTGAGAGTAAATAACATAACTATGTGAGCTGGGGAGCTGCTGTTGTTGACCATTGCCAAAGCCTGCTGGGTCAAAAGTCATCAGGCCTGTGTTTTTCTCTTGAGGTCCTGTATTGAATTTAAACAAGAGCAGCACAGCTGTGGTAACACTCTTCCTTCACCTCTGAAGGACACCCAGAGAGACGCTTCTTTCATCTTCAGGGGAAACAACCCATCAACTCTCTCTCTCTCTCTGACAGTCTCTCCTTTTGTCTCTCACTAAAGTCTGGAAATACCACCATTTTTCAGCCTTTACAGGTTATTTAAGTGCACGTGACGAAAATACCTAGACGTCAGTTCGCAATACCCCGATTCCTGTGCGGTAGTCTCGTAATAAAAGACACTGCTTGGAGAGGTTTGTACTTTTAAAACCATGTAACGCCAGTTTGATGTCGTAAACATTAAAAGTGCGCATCACTTCGTCCTCCAAGTCGGCAAACAACAGTCTGGGAGCGAGACAGATTATCAGAGAGAGCCGCTGTCTCATCCCACCACAAACAGTCTTTGAGCGAAGGATTTACAAATTATCCCTGAACCCAAACTGTAAACCGATCTGGCTGGGTGTCACAGCCAGAAGACAAATAATGGGCCACGGTGTTTGAGTTGCGTGGCCTCCGAAACAAGCCAAGGCTCCAAAGTTCAAACCATTAGCTCTGCAGTGTTTTCATCCGACTCGTTACCGCGTCTCACATTCACTCAGTTTTGAGAAAATGTTCTAACAACCGCATGTTGATTCCCTGGGGTGGCTTAGCAAATAGCGAAGAAAAAAAAAAGAAGAAGAAGAAACGAGGGAAGTGTCAAGTGTACCCTGGCTTCACAGACAGGTGTTCTGCTCCGTTTCGCTTCGGTCACACTACAGGATACTTTGGCAGGGACACTTGAAATGAGTGCGCTTTACTAGAAAAGAGACCTCTGACCCCAAACTTCTAGGAAGGAGGAACCAATTGCCAGATCCTCACGTACCTCGACTTTACCGCCAGCAGCTCCCAATAAAGCAGAAATCAATCAGCGGAGCTTTCTGTGAAATACTACAGCGGCTTCCAAGGCGAGATGCACGAGCTAAACTCTTCCAGACACTGGACGTCCGCCACGTTCCCACGCATGTTAAAGTGTTCTGTCAACCCATCTCGGAGGCTTATGCGGAGGATTTGCTTTCTTTGGTGATAAAAACATCAGCTTTGGCTTTTGCAGATTTCCTTCTTCATTTCATCCGGGCATACCTCCCTGAAACTATTTCTACAACCCACGGGTGATCTTTGCCGATTAATCATCGTTCCCGTTGGGAGTTTAGTCTATCAACAGACAGATAAATAACACAGAGGTGGATTAATAATGAAGGCTAGACGATAATGGCAGACATCAAGTGCTCTCAGCGGTTTTTCGTCTTCCAGAACTGTGCAAAATATCATCTCCTCGGTTCTGAAGCACATAAAAAAGTTACACAGCCTGAAACAGATCCTGGAGAGGTGTTGTACCTATCGACATCTGTGCTCCCAGCAGTCCGAATGCGAGTGTTGCAAACAAACCCGCCGACTTCCTCCCTTCGCTCCCTCCTCAACATCTCCTTCGATCTTTCTGCTTCCCTCTTCCCACTCCTTCTCTCCCAGCAAGACTCTGATCTGGGCTTTTTTCAGTTGTCTTTTCAGCTCCCTCCTCCTCATGTCTTATGCCAGCTTCTTCACAGCTGGCTGCTACAATTTCCCATGTGCTTATGTAGTTAACTGCATCCCCCCCTTTTTAGTCCTACAAACAACAAGTTCTTCTGGGTCCTGGTTTGAAGTCCATGCATGTCTTCTTTTAAAGCTCGGTAGGCTGCATGCCTTGCCGTGTCATGCTGTTTTCTCGCTTGTAATATACGGTTGTGTGACTGTAATTCTTCCTTCCCTTTAATAGCTTATATAAACACTGTAATTTGGTTTTCCAACAATTCCATGTAACATCGCTAAAGGGGTTATATGACTTACTGATCTGAAATCGAATTTAAAAAAAAAACATGGTAAAGACTGACTGGAAAGTTAGTATTTACACATATTTTAGAAGATAATACTCATGAAAACTAGCAAATTATGTTTCATGTAAAGTTCAGAATATGGGAGAATCCAGGAGGAACTCCTGTGGAGGCAGTCCTGCAGAGCTCCTTCCTCTCATTTGGACCGGATCCCAGAGGGGACTATGTGGACTATGTGGGGTTCCCTCCTTCTCTGGGAATGGCCTCAGAAAGTCAGAGGGTAGAGAGGGGGCCAATGTCAGAACAAGGGCCCCTACCGTGAGAAAGCCCTCTCAGGACCTCCACAATAAAAGCATGGAGCCATCCCTTGGGACGCTGGTCCTAATTAACAACTTCAAAGCGAAACGGCCACAAGACTTCCTCAGGAGCCTCTTGCAACACTTGTGAGTCGCAGCCCAGACGACGATACTGTTAACGTGAATTGTTGTTTTTTTGATGAGGTGCGGCCCACAGACTGAGCGGCTGTTCTGCTTTATCAGAGCATTAGTCTCACATGCACACGCTCCCGTTGGCATAAAAGAGAAGTGTGGGTCATCAATGACAGGCTGTGTTCAGATGGTCACCCCCTCCCGGCTGATTAGCCTATAAAGTGAGGAGGTAGCGACTGAATGTCTGTGGTCTGGATGCTTGCAGCCTTTTACACTTCTGTCAGTTTTTCCAGCTAATGACATGTCATGTACATTTCTACCACAGGAGGGCAGCCACATTCTGAACACCAGCATGCTTTTCATGCCAATGAGGGGAAAATATACCTTATGCGGAAAACATGGTGGCCAATTTGCCGCATTAAGAGACAAAACAATCACAGTGCCAAGAAAGTAACGTGTAGTATGATTCATCAAATTCTTTACATTCACAGAAAACTTATTTCAAGTTAAGTATATTCATGTATAATTTCCAATGATTTTGCAAAACTATATCTATTAAAAGTGAACACATATCTTACAAGCTTCATTTATCGTGGAGTTTTCTGCACAATCAAAAACACAATCAGAATCATTTTTATTATCACTAAGAATCGAACACTATTTTCTGTACGTAAGTCTCTTCTTATCTGTAGAATGCGGAAAAAGGCGTGAGAGGTTTTCCGAAGTGCTCCTGTTAATATGTGACTTTCCGTTCCTGTTACAGTGCAGCCGTGGCATTTATGAAATCTGCACTTAGTAAATGATTAGCTCTGCACATGTGGCAGCTGTCAGCTACTCCAACTGCTGATCCACACACACAGGAGCTCTACAGAAAGCGTGTGAGCTAAGCCTGCCACATACGAGAGGGGGGGGAGGAGGGAGGGGGGCAGTCAATCTACATGAGAGCTGCATGAATGTGACCTTTATTGACCAACGGTCGGTTGGACTGAGTCAGTTCGTTCCCGGCTGTTAGAAAATTCTTAAATCATTTGCTCGTTGTGTATCAGCCGGGTGGGAAATCAGACTACCAGCCAGCTGTTGATACAGTTTGCCCTTAGAAATGCTAGGAAGCATTTAGACAAATCAGACCAGTTCGCAGATCTCAGACACATGCATCCAAGTATGTAATATACCTGAACTAAAAGGCTTGTTCTCGTTGATAATCATGCAGCTCAGAGTTACCCAGCAAAACAAGTTCAGTTTTTCTTACCACATAAGTGCGTCATGATGCCGGATCAGTCTTTCAAGGATTTCACATCTTCAAGGGAATAATAAATAAGTGTCGCTGCCAAAAAAACCCCCCCGACTATAATAAACATCCATCCATCCATGTTGTGAAATACTTAAATATTTAAGTATAAGCTCTCACTGCATTCACACAAACACCCCAGACGGTTTGTTGTATATATACAAACCAGCAGTGTCCTGTCCTAAAACCGTTTCAGACATACTGTCTGAATGAAGTCAAACTGCAGAATAGAGAAGTGACTTTTTATTAACTTATTTATTTTACAGCCTGTCTTGACACGACCCACCCACAGTTTTCTTTTATTTTTCCTATTGTGAGCAGAAACTGAATATTTATGCAGAAATTGTAGCTGTAAGTTAGTTAGAATTCATCTTCTGTCTCCTGTGCAAACACACTACAAACTTGAATCCTAAAATTTTTGTGCAGTATATTTTTCTTTAGCCTCTGCCCATCAGAGCGAGCTGCCAGAGAATACAAATATAGATTTCATCATTTGAAGTGCGATGACTGCAGCGCTGGATGTAGCGAAGGCAAACTCACGTCTCATTTCCCGTCAGTGTTATTTAGTTCCCCCCTTAAGGTAGCAAACTCAATCTGCATAACAATCCCGACACCAGCGTTCATGAATAAAAGATAAACTGTATCTCTACAAGCTAAGTAAACAATGTCCAAGGCTACGTCTTCACCGATCATCAAACCTTCCGTTTGAATGAAGGAGCGTTTATATTTGTTTCACACGCGGGCTGATCAAACGTGTGGAGCGTTGATGAATAATGCAGCGCGTTGCAGAGAAGAGCCTTGAGAAGGGAAGGGGCAGAGTCTAACTAGATTCCTTACAGTGAAGAGAGACCCTTACAGCGGTACAACCTCTCCAAAGACAGAACGCTGCAAACCCCCTTTCAAATGCTGTTTTCTAACAATTACGCACCTTCTCTTCAGAGAAAGAACAGAGAAAGGTACAGCTCGTCCTCTTAACAAGCTCAAGTGTTCCCGTCCACTTGGTGCTGAGCATTTCCAATGTTCAAGTGTTACGCACATTCTCCTGCTCAGAGTTTTCTCTGTTAATCATTTAAACTTCTCGGGAGATTCAAACTTTTGCCATTAAACTTGCCTTAACCTTGGTAATGTAGCTGGTGTTTATAGGACAAAATGCCAGTTAAAAATAACAGAATAAAGCGAACATATGCAATAGAAGATAACCATTAGTTTATCTAGGAATGAGCAAACTGCGCCGTGGGCACAAACTGATTCAATTTGTACCAGCATGAAAACAAATGTCAGCAAAATACCCTAAAAAGAACAAACATTTTCCACCATAACAGCAAAGTGAAAGGGCAGCTTTTTTTATCTCCAGGTCAGATTCACTGACACAGCTGTAACCCGCGTCATCCGACAAGGGACGTACAACGTACTCAGCCGCGGCAGAACGCACTCACGGCCTCTGCGGGTCATAGGTCGCAGCGCGCTGGCTTCACCGGGGTCACGAAGGCAGGAAGAAGGGCCGTGAAGGGGTCACAGCACTGGACAGAGCCTCTTGTCTGAGACGCAACAGCCACTCAGCGAAGAACAGGACCAAACACAGTCAGCGATTGAGCGGTTAGTCACAGTTTGGGCTTTCAGCTGCTCAGAGTTTCCACCAATGTGCTGATGGAGGGCACAGCGCATTAAATATTTCCACGGCAAAGGCAGTAACACATCAACAGGCTGGCGAATAGTTGAGATTTTAACGCGTTCCAAACAAAGAAGTCATTTCTGATGAAAGTTTGGCTTTTATGGACATTTGAGTACACTTGAGTATAACAAAATCAATACAAACGTAGAAAATAGTAAGAAAATTTCAAGACAGGAGCAAAAGAACAAACCAAGAAAAGAACGTGTAAATCTGCCCCGTCATAATTTCCTGCGTGTACAGTGTGTGTTTTTTCTGATGAGTGAGTAGCAACAACAGATGCAAAGAGCCTGTGAAGCCCTTTTCAGAGTAATGACATGTGCAGCACTCCTCCGAAATCCAAGGAATACAGTCAGGAAATTCCTCCCTTTCCCTTGCACAACGATCCCACGAGGCCCGTTTCTCTCCATCTTACTTCACAGAGCTATGCACGTTCATCCATCCAGTCTCCGAGCTGAGGAGAGCAGATGAACAGAATCTACCTCAGCATTTTTTGTCAGCGGACGACCGAACAAGAACCACACACACACGCACACACACACACACTGTAGCTTCGGTGGCTTTGAAACGCCATCAAAACGGAAACATGACTAAGACCCAACAGGCTTCCCTGGAATTTGGGGGTGAAACAATACGTGAGTGACTCTTCCCATCACCATGGCCCCCGCTCACTTTCAACCTGCTATGTCAACAGGGCCGGCCAGCTGGAATGCAGGAGTCACCGCAACGCATGAAGACCAACTCTGGGGCTCCGCGGTCGAGTCCCTAAAAAATGCTACGTCGCTTTCATCTCTTCCTTTTCAGACAGAATACGTTATGTTAGACATGAGCTATGAAAAAGAAACGCGAATTAAAAAATTACACAGTGTGAGAAAACAGCTGAATTATGGCATTTGAGGCAGATAAAACCAGAATTAGACAGGAACCTTGAAAGTTACAGTACAAAATATCCTACATGTTGGTGGGAAACATGAGTTTGGAGATTATGTTGCAAATGTGATGAAGATTTCTGCTTGACTTAAGTTATTTTTGAGAACATTCAGTGACATTTTTGGCCTCTATTATATTTATTGACTGAAAAGAATGCAGAAAAACTATGCAGAAGAATATAAAAAAAACACTCAAAGACCTAAAAATAAAACCATTTTCATCCACCAACATGGATGAAAGAATCCCTCAGACGCACATAAACGTGCACAGTTTCTGTCCCGTGTTACAGATGACCTAAATTGTTGGTTTGCTCTCAAACCACACATCTGTCATCTGAAAACACACATGCCAGCTTACATGACTCCACACGCCGGCCAACATCTGATCACGAAGATTCCCCCCTCTCCGCCACAGGCGTGTACCTACACACAGAGCGTCCGGCACATCTCCGCACATCAGTGCAACAGAAAGCTCCTCTGTGTCTCCTTCCACAACAGCGGCATCAGAAACACGTCAGTCCTCCGTGGCGATATAGGAAATGTTGGCCGCACAATAGGCCGCATTATCTGACTCATGCTCTCGTTAATGTGGCTGGGAGGAGGACTGCGCGTTGCCATGTTATTTCTCAGTGATTCAACGCCTTCTCTTATGAAACCAGGCCACCCTTTGATCCAGCGTCAGGGTGTTCACACCAGTAGGAGTCGGAGCATTCTGTCCTCTCTATTGTCATGCATGGCCCCCCCCTTCACCTCCCCCCTCGTCCCCCACCATCCAGTGACCTTAAATCTCCAAAAGCAAGAAGGTTACAACCTGAATGGGAAAAACCGCACGATTGCCCTGGCGACAAACATCGGTCCGCAAATGAGCTTGTAAAACTGTCAGGTGGGACATTCATTCATATCTTTTGTTTACACTCCGGGCTCACCTCCACCTCCACTCGCGTAGCAGCTTATCATCCATCAGCGCTCTCTGCGAGCAGTCAATACTCATTACTTTCCACCACTGCACCCTTGACTACCTATTGGCCGAAGGTCAAGTTTTGCTTTGTCTTCAGGAACACACCTTTTCACCACCATATATACATATATGTGTGTGTGTGTGTGTGTTTCAAAGATTATATCTATAACTACAGGGAAAGGGGGGGAAAAAAAAAGATATGAACTGACTCTATACCAGGAGGATCAGCTGATCCCAAACACAACACTGCCTTTGCTCATTAGTCATCGCACATGTCATCCTGCTTTCCTACTCTCATATTTCCAATCTGATTCACTGAATGTTTAGGCTACCAGCTTTCACAGCATTCCTGAAAGTATGACAAAGAGGGATCCATTTAGACGGCATACCCTAACAGACTCCAGTTCTTCAGGCAAAGCTGAAAAGAAAAGGGCAAGAAAACTGAACCACACGACCGAGCTGTCACGTCTCGCCAAACAGCTCTCCTACCTCCAGAAATCTTCTTGAGCAGTTGCTGCCGGGCAATGATCCTTCCCAGCCTGTAGCCGGAGCGTCTGCGGTGATGGTCCATTCTCAGGTAGATATCCTGAGTCTCCGGGGTCATACTCCCCAGACACTCGCTGCCCGTGGACTCTGGAAGCTCCCGAAACATAACTGTAAAGCTGTAACCCCCCCCCCAAAAAAACAAGCCCCTGACTACTGCCTGATACACACTGACACACAAACACACACACACTCTCACGCGCACAAACTGCTTCACCAACGGAAAACTTCACATACATGCGCAAAAAGCCTGAAGTGAGCCGAGAGGGACGGCACAGCAGAGCCTAGGGGGAGGAGTGCCAACACTTCGGTCTATGTGTGCGTGCCATGTGACCGCACGCAGGCCAATGGCAGGGAGGCGGTGGGAGTACGGCCCACCTTGCTGTGCTGAATCCAATGTCTGTGTGAACGCTTGTCAGCTTCCCCCTGCTCTGGAGGGAAATATAAATACCATTGGAATGCCTATGAACTGAGTAAGGAGAGCAGGAGTGGATCAAGAGGGGTGTGGGAGGCTTTACAAAAATAGTGACTTTTGGATCCGCCCTGCGCTAGAACAACTCTTCTGCTGTTGCCGCACGCACAGGTGCCAAATTTACTGGCCCGAGAGCGAGTCTGCCGTTTCAGAGGGAGCCTACAGAGGAGGGAGAACTTGTTTTCATGGCTGGAGAATGCTAATTTCTGCTCTCCCCCAACCCCCCAACGCACAGCCAGCTCTACCTCCAGTCTCGGGAAGTCCTCTCAGTGGGTCTCCTCAGGGTGTCAGCTTGAAAGGGGGAAAATATATATTTGGGCTCAAAATTGAACTCATCATAAAAAAAAACGTAACATCTGGTTCCAGCTTGTCACGCCTGTTCAGCTCTGATGGAAGTTCAAAGGGCAAAATTAAAAACCTCAGACACGAGTCGCTGAGTCCTGAACACATAAAAACACAAAAACGTCCAGCTCGCAAATACAGGAACTGATTTCAGATGTCAGCCAGCCGTGACTTATAGAATAGAATAATTAGCATACAAAACCCACAATAGAGTAATATACCTCACTCTACTGTTGCTGCTACTATATATTATACAGCATTATATATTTAATATGTTGTAACTAAATATACTATATCAATATATACTGGACACAATACCTAAATATTTATATATGTATATATCTAATCCAATAATATGGATAAAAATATTGCCACATATATGATGTTAATTATAAATTGCTGTATAAACATATAGTAGTAGCAGTAGTAGAGGAAAGTATAGTACTCTATAGTGGTTATTCTATTATCAGTATATTATAATGTGTTTATATAGACAATATACTTACATACATATATTTTATAGATATATATATTTTTATACACTGCACCTCAGTTTTGTTTTATTTTTGACCTTTTTTTGCTGACTGCACGTCCACCTGCTTCTATGTAAAACTGATTGGTGCATATAGGCACCAATCAGTTTAAAGATTTGGATGAAACGGATTATCAAAAGGTTTGGACTTGTTGAGTTAACATGAATTTGAAAAGTCAAATTAAGCACATATGTTCATATACATTTTGTGGTAAAAAAAAAACAGAGATGCATCCACTGAGAGTTTAAACATTATCTGAGTTGGTTACCAGTTATGGGACAATGATTTACAACAAGTTTTACAAAACATCTACCTCCACCGGTTTAAAAGCCTAAAACTAGCATAGGAACCTAATTGGTTTACGAGATGACATAATTTCCTCACACCTGAAATAAAGTCCGCATCCGCACCAGCCGACCCACCCAGTGCCACTCTGCCACCCTCTTCAGTGACCGTCCCAGCCCCGGCATACAGGCCCGCCTGTTTAGTATAAGCATGGCGCCATAAACGCAGAAAGAGCGCAAGCGGGCGAGCGACCAAGTTAAACACAGCCCCTGTCTGTTCTTCTCTCTGGCTGGCAAAATCCACCCCAGCTTAAGCTCACAAAGACCACAATTCAGCAGCACACTTCAGGGCCCGCTGCACATTTTCATAAACTTCTCCCGGGTTTAATGGCCCTCCCCGCACCCTCAAGTGGAGCTATTTTAAAGCTGTTGCTTTTTTTAAAAAAGTACTAGGTGATGGTGTGACACGACTCAGATGATTTCATTGGGTGGTGAGTCATTTTTTTCTTTTTTAGCACATACAAACACCTGCATTCATTCATCCTGAAAAAGAATCATTTAAGGTGTCAGATGCAAATATGAGTGGCGGCACGTCGCGAAAGGTATGAGCTCACGAAACACACTTCTGTGTTTCCTTCTCCTCTGCTCGTCTAGACGGCGGAGTCCGCCAAGTGCATCGCACGTATCCCATTACAGAATCAATCACCCACCGCTTCGCGACACCAAGATGAATGAGATTAATGGTGTCATTGTCTGCCTTCAACTGCCTCCGCAGGGATTGTTAAAAGAGCAACACGATCCCCACAAGGGCTGAACTCAGAGGTGTCCTTGTGTTTAACTTTGTGTTGCATGCCATGAAAAAAAAAAATGGTTGTGGTTTGTCCTCAGAGGAGGCAGCCCTGTGACTCCGGCCCTTATCAAGCGTGTTCCAACACGCCTCTGTCTGGGTTTCAGAGCTCAGCTACTATATAGAATGACAGCAGGAGTCCAGACTCACATTTCAGACAAACACATACCGAAGCTGGCTGCAATCACAAAGTGGATTTGATCACAATGAAGACACACAGTGTGTAACTTTAAAGGCAGATCTGGGATGCTTCTTTGACTAAAACTGAGAGTGAACAGACGTAACATCATATTCTATTTATAAGTAGTGGCGATATTATTATTACAATAATTATTATAATTATTATGCCAAAATTATAACGCAGGCATTCGATAGATTTCCAGTCTCATTACTTCTCTTAACACTCAGCTTCAGCCAGGAAAGATTGCAAAAGGGAAAGTTAAACTCTGAATCAGACCGAGGGCCACCGATGATGAGCAATAGACGCTGCTCTGATGTGGTTTGATGCAGCGGCAGACACATGTAATCTGCCCTGGGCAGTCTTGGTTATGATGTGGCTCTGTTTCCTGTGGTGGAGGATTAAGAATAGCCACAGTGTGACAGAACATTTCCACCTCGTGAGCCACCGAATGTCTGAATTCTGAGCTCAGGTCTGGACGCAAGTCATAGAAACGTATCCTGGTGGACGAGGCGCACTATGCAAACTTTTTTTAACCAACTAAAACTCAAAGTGTTGCAACAGAGAAGACGTTTTATTCTGATTTGTTGTTTTTTTTAATCTTAATTTTATATTTAGTCCTACTGGGTTTCTCTCATAATAATAGTTTGTCCCAAAATATTCAGGTTTATCTCTTGCATATTAAGGTATTGTTTCTATACATGCTCTCTTACATAATCTACACTAATCAGCCAGAACATTAAAACCACTGAAAGGAGAAGTAAAAAAACATTGACAACCCACATAGACCAGACCAGGCAAACAAACCTCGTAGCAATGACACTCCTAGATGGCAGTAGCCATCCCCAGCAGGATGCAGAATGACACAGACACAAATACACTTTAGGAACAACTAAAAAAACTGATCACAAAGTATCTGATCAAGTATCTCTGGGATGATCCCCCCCTCTAATGAGTTACAACGGTTTTGGAGGCACAAGGAAGACCTACACAGGAACTTCAGAGGATGGGTGTTTAGGATAATGCTTCATGTCACATACACTAAAATCATAAGTCTCAGTAGCTCCTGGATCTTCCTGACTGTACATAATTTCTCCTTTAGCTTAGCTAGGTGACCACAGATAAGAAACAAACACGTATTTCCCTGGTTCTGGCAAACCAAAATTTTCCAAAACAATTAGTCACAACTGTGTGATGACTGGACAAGACTGTAAACCTCTATGATCACATGACTGATACCACCCTAATAAAACCATAAAAAAAGACTCACCAGAAGTAAAGTAAACTAGTCAAATTAGGCGTGACTATCCTACATTGGAAAATCAATCTCAAGATGCAATTCTGTTTCTAAAATTGTCGTCATTTTGTTTGCTTTCATTATTTGTGTGAGTTAAGCAGTTGCCTAAACTTAATGTCAACCCCATACACAGTAAAAATATTTAGCGTATCTCTCCCTGTAATTAGAACAGTTCGTGATATATACTTATCTATATAGTCTGCGACAGCTCATATCTGTTTCAGAATCTGGTTCCTGCTTTACAGTTAATCTGTAAATCACTCACACATGTGTAGCTCATTAACTTGTTTGTTGAAAAGGATAGCTCTGACGAGCAAGACAGTTTCTAGGAGTCATCACCTGAACTATGTACAAATCCAGAGTTCCTCTTTTTGATTTCTCTCTTTTTTTGGAAAAGAACCTGGAGTTTATTGCCCTCTTCCCTAAGTATGAAATACCCAATCACTAGAATTTTTATATGCACTAAAGCACAAAAAAACATATCTGTATCACAAGTGGCAGCTAAGAAAAAAAAAAGAGAACATCGGCGCAGAGTTAAAATAAGTAAAATGCCAGTCAGGGTGAGTCTGCATGGTCTAAATATGTGTCCCCTCATTGTTTAGTGTCTATATGTGGCTCAAGGCCTCAACTGCAGACAGATGCATGGCGCACATCACTGGGATTCATACTTTGTACCGAAAAGAACATACGGTTAATGTGTCAAATACCCCGACATCACAAGGCTCAGCTGCTGCATCAGTGACGTTCCTCAGCAGCCCACAGGCCCGGGGCCAAGCACGCATCAAAACTTCAAGCGCAAAATCCACAAGTCTGTGTGAACGCTGAGCAGCATCTCTGAATCCAGTTTAAACAACTGGAGAACACATCAGTGGGTTCTGATGTATCACGCGAAACATCTGGTCCCTATTTGTACGAGTTCAACACTCGAACTGTGCCTGATGGAGACGGAGCCGTGCTGTAATTCATGTCACTTTCCCACACGAGGCGCTAGTCGGTACGCTGCACCTGGTGGCACACTCAGACAACTGCTCGAATGATTGATCTCCCGACTCCTGACTTGTCCCGAGACCTTTGACAGAGCCCCTCCAACAGGCACTGACCTCTTAATCTTCAGCTTTCTCTGTTTCACTCACTTCCCACACAAGCATCACATCCTATTTTTCCTTTGAAGTATCATCTCACCTTAAATATTTCAACCATTACTGAGATGTCTGCACGGATAATTTCCATAAATTCCTTAAATATACTACAAGAAATACAAAATGTATACTTGAGGAGATTGTGTTAAAAACTTGGCTGCATTTTGCAAGATTACAGATCACAATATATATGGACCATTGATAGGAAACTGCTCAACTCCAGCTTGCACACAGATATTCATATTACGGTCAATACTGGGGATCTATTTATCTATACTATGTCAAAGATGGTGATTGAGAAGCATGTGCATGGCTTTTTATATTCTTATAGAATGGAAAACTTACAGTTTCGATTTGAATTAGACCTATTAACACGACCATGCATTTACACCACGCATTACAAGGAAATATGATCAGTATTGTCCTCTCTCACTAGTCATTCATTCTTTGCAAAAGCTACCCATCAGCGCCCCCCTGCGGCTTCGTTCGGTACACGACCTTTGTAACGGAGAAAGTACAGAAAAAAAAAACGAGCGCAGAAAATACAGGCACAATTGTCCTTTTCTGCAAGTGTTATAAGTTTATAATATTGTTAAGTAGGTGTTTTTAATTCACCAATCTCATACTCAACTATGCACACATTTAATCCCGAAAACACTTTTTAAAAGTCCCATTTTAACTGTTAAATTGCAGCGGAACACATGCACACATGAAATAAAACGCGTTTTAAAATAATATATTTTGCAATGCATGGCATAACTTAGAATCATCAACAAAAAGGAAGATATTACCAAAAGAAATTAAAACGCATTCATAGTAGTAGTGACTTCTCCAATTTGCATTAGTTTGAATATTCTCCCTTTGAATTACATCCACAAATTAAAGTTGCTCTGCAATGTTAAACGGTGTTGGCTTCAGTCTTTGGAGAGGTGGATAACGCTTCTCTCCACTCTTTCCAGCGGACTTGAGGTGCCCCTGAACCGGGTTACTGACCTGCCAGCCTCCGCTCTCTGACATTCTTCCAGAGTAAATCCCAAGCTTTGGACGTGGAGCTCCGCAGCTGCTCGCTGAAGGACCGCCGCAGCTTCAGTTTCGTTGAGTTTCGTCTGGAAGTCATCTCAGAACCTCCGCTCGGACATAATCACAAAATCCTCTCGGTCCCTCACAAACCCGTTAAAGTCTCCGGCACACAATGACCTTTTTTCCCCCCGGCTTCAAGTTCTTTCCGCTACAGCCGCAGACCTGACTCTGGTGCCTGGTCTCCAAACCAAGTTGTCAACATTTTGAAACGGGGGGAAACATAATAAATATATTCCTCTCGGTTTGAGATCAATGAGCAAAAGCAGGAAAGTGACAGTAAAGCACCGGGACAGGCTTTCACACTTCACACCAGATGTGCATGTGCGTGTGTGCGTGTGTGTCAGTTTGTGTGTGAGGAGAAGCGATTCGCGCACTGCGAGCTACTAGACTGGCCGTGACGCCTTCACGTGCTGCAGGAAACATGGGGATTGCCAGTGGAGAGAACACTGTGATCCATCCAACAAACTGAGGAATGGAAAGCATGGAGATAAATGGAAAGAACAGATGGGTGGTCATATTGTATCATTTTATAATCGAATTTAGTTTCCACACACGACTGACTTTACCTTTGTTTCATATTAAATGTAAAAAAAAAAAAGGTTATAGATGGGACAACATATTTGTACAGAGTTCCAATAATTTGTCCCATTACACAAGGAGAACATTCCTGGCACGATTTAATTAACACATACGTCTCTAGAACCGTTTAGAATATCTTTTATAGGATGTCACATGTTAACAGAACCCTCTTGAAGACCTATGCTGTGTCCCAACATGTGCAAATAAAAGCCTTGAAACCATCATGGTATGTTTCAATACATTTCATATCTGGGCTATTTCAATCAATATATATCAACATATAGGAGGAGTGGAAATTTAAATATTATGGAGGCACCAATATCGATACCAACAGCAGTAGCAAGTATTGATCTGATCATGTATATGTAAGTCAGCTCTAATAAAGAGCTAATAACAAAGCTCTTTTAGCTCAGAGATGAGTTTTAGGAGCAGTCAGCAATAAAAAGATACAAAAAGTTGGGCTTTTCAAACATCTGTCTGTTCTCACCTGAGAGATAAGTGCAGCTGAACTGGCTGAGAAAAGACCAGTTCACCTACTGGCACAGCATGAATTAAAGACTGGGACAGGATGGACTCAACGGTCATACAGAATGATGCAAATGAAACATTGTTAATATGACTAACTTAAATTATATATATATATATAAACAAAAACAGACGTTTTAGGCCTTGTTTAGTTGATTAAGTAATTTGAAGATACTATACTCACATTCACTGGGTCAATTTCAAACTAACTTGTCTGTTTCCAGCTTTAATTTGTTTTTTCAAAAGGAGTGACAGCATGTTGTTCAACCATACCATCGGATATGAAAAGAAAACTTGTTAGAACCCAATATTATCAGGTATCTAAATCTAAAGTAGCCTACACATAGTGGCTTCATAAAAAACTTTCACTGTTAATGAATGTTAGTGGAGTAACTGAAAAATACCAAAAACAACATTTATTTCCATTTCTATGGACTAAATTAACAGAAAGGCAAAATACTGGGCAAATAAGCACTGTCTCATGGGATGTAGTGTCATTGTCACTTCTTTAGACGTTGCTTCTATTCCGACATGAGATTTTAAAGCCAAGTTTGGAACTTTCCATACAGCACTTGAAGGCATCGCAGGACGCAAACCATGCAGCACTCCGCCACCACAAATACACGCTGTTTACTTCACTCAAATGACATTCTCTAGTCCAGTCACTCACTTGTCTATAATCCACAAAACCAGAAGACTAAACTCCAGCATCAGAATAATTATTAGAGTCCTGCATCTTTGATGATCAGCGACGCCAGGACCACTTGATACAAAAAGCATTTAACCTCAACTCTAAGATTAGTTTTCTAGGGTATCAGGTTGACCTATATATTAACTATTCTAACCTATTTTCACACCAGAAAGATGAGTGTTATTTTAAAACTTAATGAAAGTTCAGCAAGTCCTCCCCAGGTACGTTAGAGTAGGTCAACCCTTTAACGGAAACAAGGATTCAGTTTCAGGACCATTTACTTTTGTTGATACAAAAAACTTGCACCACAAATCCTGGAAGATAGAAAAAGACCTCAGGTCATGTTTGAAAGAATTAACACGGTACGTTCTTCCGTGAGGCTGCTGCTGCTACAAGACAACAGCTTCAGAAAATCCTTCTAACATAATTATTTGAGGAATTTCCTCCTATTATTGCGTGCCCATTCAGGCGGCACATGACCTGGGAGCAGTGATATCATATCAGCTGAATTCGTGTCTCACTCAGCAGCTGGGATTACTGTTATAACAGGTATAAATCCATTCTAAACACACAGCGTCAGCGGCTGGAGATTGACAGTTTTTTAAATGAACAACCCTCGGACGACCTCAGTTTGCCCTCTCGGAAGCTATGAAGCTGACGTAATATTACTTGATTTCTACGAGGAAACAGAACCAGTTCGAGCAGCACACATGATTTACACATTATTGCAAGGTCGCATAAGAAATCTAAACGGCATTAGAGGGCGCAGCCGAGGGGGAGAATATTAATGAAGGGCTGGGTTTTCCATTTGTTCGCTCTAAAAGGGGAAATTATGTGCAGTCAGGAAGACCCAGGAGCTACGGAGATTTATGATTTTAGTGGATATGAGATTAAAGCATTATCACATAGACTGATCAGGCATAAAATTATGACCTAATTATGTCCTAATATTGTGTAGGTCTCCATTGTGCCTCCAAAACAGTGGCCATGAGCCTTCTGAGGGTGTCATGTGGTGCTGTTAGCGGGGGTATTTGGGTCCTACGGGTTGAGCGGAGGGGCCTCTATGGATCAGTTCCAGTGCTTCCTACAGATACTTAGGATACTTACGCATGGGGGTGAGGGTGTCTGGTCTGGTCTAGGTGGGTGCTACATGTCTAAGTAACATCCTCCTGAATGCCAGGTCCAAAAGTTTCCCAGCAGAACATTGCAATGTCAATACTTTTTGCTTCTCCTGTCATAATGTTGTGGCTGATCAGTGTGTATTTTAGGTTCGGAGACCCAGCGTCCTCATACGGAAACATTCTGTCTTAGGTTTGTTGCAGCTTATTCTGTTTTATTTAGACGTGTTGTGATCATTATGGACACTGTCTGTTATTTACTGGTAGCAAGTGGTAAGTACACTTGTTTATTTATGTTTATTAACTTTTCTAGTTTGATATGACGTGAAGATTTAACAAAGTCGTTTGAGGACATTGGGATTTTCCAATTCTGCTTTTGCCTTAAAACAAAGTGTTATGTTTTGGTACACACTGGACTTCAATTGTAATATACAAAGATGATGCTTATTTTTTATACTAATCCCAAATAACTAAAGATCTTAATCTTATCTTAAAGAAATTAAGATGCATTCCAAACAAATACTTGGATCTTGGATTCAGATCTGAATTTGTCACTAGTATTTTAAGGTTTTGCAAGTCAAGCAAAAATAAAAAAATAAAAATATGTTGGAGAACTCAGATGCTCTTTTTGGGTTCAGCATGGGCCACTAGTGATTAGCATTAGCAGATGCTATTTTCAGCCTCACTCTCAGACTAAAATGTAGCTTGGAGGTAAAAATACACACACATGCACACGCACGCAGTCACACACATTTGTCAAGAGAACCTGTTTCATTTGATCCTGCGACTTTTCAGGAAGGGTCGGGGTTAGGCCGAGTCAAGTTGTTTTCTGCTGCCCGCGTAAACCAGGAAGGCTGAATGTTGGATCATTTACACAAAATGAATAATAAAACCAAATGAAAAAAAAAAAAAACATAATGAGGAGTTCCTTAATCAATCTTAAAAGCTACACCAACTGCCAGCCAACTTCCTAATCCTTTGGCAGATATAGATTGACGTGGGTTGAAAGCCGGATAATGAAGGATGTTGACGATGCAAACAGGGCATCAATCTTCAGCCCCAGTGAGTGACAAGGCAGGAGTGGACAGACAGAAAAACAGACAATACCGTCCCTGTCAGCCCCCCCCCCCCCCGAGAGTAAAAGTGATGGAGGAAGCGCAGCAACGAGGTTCTGACCTCTCTCGACATGAATCACCAGAAAGGTAAACACGGCCCACCGCCGCGCCTCGCACTCCGAAAAGAAACCACTTGCACAATAAAGATGAGCATTATCGCAGCGAGGATCGTTGTGGGTAGACAATGACTTAGCCTCTGGAGAAGTCCTTGGCAGGGGAAGCAATAGCAGATGCAAGGAGAGGAAACATCAGTCAGCTTGAGAATGTTTCCCCCTCGCTGACTCACCCACTTGTTTGTTTTGGCCGGGCAGCTTTCAGAGAGCACTCGTTTCCCCTGAAAAACTGGCACATTTTGCTGGACTGGTCTTTTTCTCCTTCTTCTTCTTCTTCTTCTTTTATTTTTGGTCCGACCCCACCGCCCCCCCGCCTCCCTTCTTTCATAAACACATACAGATAAACAAACACATATTTACTTGTGTGCTAGTTATCTACATTCCTGGCTGTGTCTATGTCTGGTAACTGACGTGGAATGTTGTCCCATAGCTGCAGTGGGAAAATCCCAGATGTGAGGAAACTGGTTTCTCCTCCTTGAACGGGTCATGTTGTTGGCCAGGAGGTCTTACACCAGGCCCCCTTGAAACGTCTGGGAGATTGCACTTCCCAGCCTAATGGAAACAAGGCTCAGGGAGCGGGGAGAGGGGAGATCTCCCCTCCACCTCCATCGCGGCCCCTGAGGGCTCGTCCCAGGCATGTGCTATAAATTTCCTGACCATATATTCCCTAGTCGAGTTCATTTTTCCAGAGGAGCCACACATGTGGCGTATATCTGGGTTTAGATTATGTGGTCGGGGGGGAAGGAGGAGCTCACTTTGGTCCCGATCCATTAAAGTGGCCGCTAATTCTGTTTTCTTAGAGGGCCATCCTTCGCAACGTCACCGTTTCTCCCCTCGGCGAAGTTTGATCTTCGCAGAATTCCCTGAGAGAGACGACCGATGACATCAGATCTATCGGATTAATCGGGTTAAACACGAACTGCAGATTTTGAGTTTATTCATATCTTGTCACTGCAGCAGCTTGTTACATAACTTCCTGCGTTAAACCACAACATAACAGTTAAGGTAACAATTTCTTATTGTCACTAAAACTTCTTCAGAGCCCGGAGCCTGCAGGGGTCAAAGTTTGTATAAAGAGACTTGAAGAATGTAAAACCGGCATGACAAGCGTACGTGGGTATTGTTTAATTGAATGACAAAGCATGTAATGCTGTCAGGGCTGAATCTGTTAAAGCTGTATTGCCCCCCAAAAAAATGCATGGGAAAACATTTACACCACTGTCCGGCACCTGGTTTCTATTAGAGAAATGAGGATTTAATCACGGAGGTACATTTCTCTCTCAATCACTCTCTCTCCCTCCATTTCTTGTTGTTTTCTTTCAGAGGTTGCAGATGTAAAATACGTTAATGTTTTATTGATTATGAGTAATTCTCAAGCTGGTTTTAATTCTCCCTTTCCCACCGAGCCCTAATTTTCCCATCACCTTCCTGGTGATGATGGGAAATGTAGAGCAGGCTGGCTTCGCTCCAAGACATCTTCAAAAATAAATGCAGCCGCCAGGATAAATCTTCATAAGTTACGTCTTGTGATATACTGTTGCATGACATTAACTTGAAGCAAACTAAAACAGGAAGTTTGTGTTTATATTTCCAGATGAGCATTGTCCCAAGAGGGAGTCAAGTATTCGACGAAGACCAAAAGAAAACACGACAGCTGCTTGGAATTAAAGCTACAGTATGGACTCGTTGTCTCCCGTTTGCCGTCTGTGACAAATGTCTTACACGTATAGTTTCGCCTCCAGAATTCTCAGGCTGCTATTCATGACTCTCAAAACGTTTAATCGAAGCCACACGAGCTCTCATTGTGTGTGAACACTTTAAATACTCTCAGGCGTGTTTACGAAGAAGAGAACAAAAAAAAAAAAAAAAACACAGGAAAAAAATGATGGTTTTTTTCCAGTGTTGTGGCAAAGAATTAAATGTTTTTAATGCCTTAAAAAAAGATTCATTCAGATGTTCTCAGGTATAAATGACACGTGTGTAATGTACTGTTATCACCTGGTCCGTTGCCAACGACTCTGTTCAACTCATCAGCCGTGATAAGCTGGATCAGTACAGTGCAGGTATTGTTTTCAAACTGAGGCACAAACAAGTCCTGGTGGGCCCTTAACATTTTTCTTTCTTTCTTTTTTTTTTTAAAGCCAGAGAGCAGAGAGGATGCAGGAAGTCTGCGCTGCCTCTGTCTGCTATTGCTCTTTGATTACCCAGCCAAATTGTTTAATCAGGTCTGAAACCACAAGAAAGCCGCAGCGCTACATGGCCCCGGGACAGAGACTCTTTTAACGGCATGCTGTGTTTTTTATTTATTTATTTATTTCATTTTATAATCTGTGTACAGGTGGAAGCGCACAGCTATGCAAATCCCGAGCCGCGTGGCCATCCGCTGCCTTCGCTTTGGCGCACACAAACGTGTCCAGTGTGAGCCGTGCCACGCGGTCGGCCAGCCTGAGGATGCGGAGGCGAGGGGCTCCAGGCCCAGCGGAGGAGCAGACTTCTTGCCTCCCTGCAACATCTGGAAACTCTGTGGTTTATGTGGGAAATTTGGGAGGCCGCTGAAAGAGCCAATGTAGTTATTGTATCTAAACCGACCCTGCGGAAATGTTCTTGGCTTGGAAAATGGCGTGTGTGCGTGTGTGTTTATGCAGGAACACTGAGGTACTACAAAGTGGAGCACCAGACCTGATGCAGCCCTGGATGAAAAAGAAGTTATTGTTTGGATTCATTTCCAGCATTCGCAGGAACAGTGCGTACACACTAAAGGAGATAACAGGAGGCGAGTGGGTTTAGTCACTAACATCCTGGTGTGGGACCCTGAAGTAGTCTGGCCCTTCCTGGCTCATTACTTCCTAAGTCTTGTTTCTGCCTTTCTTCTCACTTGGCAGCTGAGTGCTGGACCAACCTGTTAGCTTTTGTGCTGCTTCACACACAAACACACACACACACACACACACACACACACACGGTGCCTGTCCTTCTGCAACTGGCCTGCATCCTGACACGGCTGCCCGTGTCTCCTTCCACTTAGTTTACAAAACCCAGGCCTAAATTCCTCAGCACACAGCAAAAACACACTCACCTTGGTCTTTTTGAGGAAGTTGTTCCCCAACGGATTTACCGACCTCCTCTATTCTAACTGGCAGTGCAGATTTAATTGGGAATCAGAACAATAAGCCGGTTTCCTCTCATTAGTTTTTTTTGTTCAAACTGCTCTGTGGACACAAACATTGCGCAATAACCGAACCAAACCAGACGATTTATTCTTGGCATCCAGAGATCATGGAAACTGTAGTACATGATGATCTCATTCAGTATAAGGGCCTTGAAGGCATTATTAAACAATCTTATGCGCCTTTGTCTGTATGATAGCTGATATAATTGCAATGAAAATGTTGAAATTGCAATGAAAACTTTAAAGGATTTCAGAGCGGGGCTACCAGATAGTACTCCAATGTTTTCACAACCTTGACAAATTACTGTATATACAAAGAAAAGTCCAGAAATACTACCAGGCTCCCTTCTTTTTTTCTGTTCCCCCCTCCTCGCTTTCCCTGTCAAACAGCCGAGCTGGCCTCTGCACTCAGGAAACCACAAGTCATTTTCCATCTTTCCATGTGTGGAATTTTTCATGCACTCGTCATGCCAGCAGCACCCTTTATAGTTCGAGCTGCATCTACAAATGACGACTCGCTTGTAAATTTAGCGCATGATGTCACTGATCTGGCTGCAACGGACAAACGCAGAGCGATTCCAAAAATACAAAAAAACAAAAAAAAACAACGGTGCAATCTATTGAAGAGGCATTTCCCCGCGGTTTGAAATCGGGACGTTTCACAAAGTCAAGGTCTGTCTCCCTGAAGAGTCAGAGCAGAGGGAAACACTGAGGTGGAGAAAAAAAAAATGCAAAATCGTGATTTTTTCATTCTTCAATACTAAAAAGTGCGTATTCGGACATATTCTTTGGGACAATACACAGGTAAGAGTCAGTCAATGTATTTACAAGGACCCTAGTATTCCACTAGAAATCTGAGCCCAATCCTCATGTAACCACCTCACTCACAACAGACAGAACAGATCAAAAGGAATTTTCCTGAGGGGTTCAATAAACGGGTCAGAATGTTGTAACACTTGATCTAAATGCTCCTCTCTGGTTTGGATAAATGCATTCCTCCTGTGCATGTTTGCTCAATGTGGGGTAAACATCAGGTGACATCAAGAGTTTCAAGGAGGAAGAGAAACATGCAGGTAGCACAAGAAAAAGTTGTTAAGACAAGATAAACAAAGGCAGAATGGATGTGGGCTGCGTTGACAACTAAGCTCCATCATGGTTATATTCTTCTTCTCAATGAAGTGGATAAGTGTTTCTTCCCCCATTTTCCCCAAATTGTGTTTACATCAGATTGCACAAACTTAATGTCTTATTTCCACCATTCGATTCTCAGTTGGAATTTAAATTTCCGAACAGTATGTTCCGTCACCAATTCTAGTTCAGCAACAAGACCATCAAATCAAAGCGGTTACCAGTGCCTGCAGTTGGTTTCAGTGCAGAAAAAGTCGCAGTGCACAAAGCAAGAGCCATAAAGAATTAGTTTTCTCCGTCGGGTTCAGAAGAACTTGACTCTCCTACACAAAACTCTGACCTCAACTCCATCCAACACCTCTGGCATGAACTTGAACTCTGGCTGCAAGCGGAGTCTTATCGCCTCGACATCAGTGGCTGACCTCACTAGTGCTCTTGCGGCTCAAAGGGAGCAAATCCCCGCAGTCGGGTTTCATTATTCAGTGGAAAGCTTTCTGTAAAGAGTGAAGAACGGCGGGTATTACAACAGCATCGCTATTGGGTTTTGGGAGGCTCAGCTATTACTCGTGGCCACATGCGTACTGGACGTTGGTCTGCGTCGCTACTGAGCAGGCAAACGTGTAGAAAGTGAGCTCCTCTAACCATCCATTCACAAGGCAAAGACATAAAAAAGCAGTTTAACAATGATCTATTCCTTGGCCTCCACGTTGGAACAGTGTGACACTTAGCTAAGTTTGTGGTTTGCGGGCTGACTTTTTCTATCACAACAACAAGAAAAAAAGAAGGATTTATAATAAAAACAACAGTGAGGTCATAATCTAGCAGCGATCAACAGCAGAGCAAGGAATCCTTTTCAAAATCTCAAAACATCCAAAGCTACATCTGATTCCAATATTCACCCCAACAGCTCGGCTCCTCTCGTACATGATCTGATTACGGCTACGTAGGTGTCAGGCTATGTCATCTATTCCTCACTTGTTGCCACGGGTTCTCTTGTGATGTGTATATTATAGTCCCTAACAGGCCTCCAGAGACGCGCAGAGAAAGAGACACTGCAGCTGTCTGAGGTCACAGTCAGACTGCAGCAGCAGGCGAGTGACCCCGGGTGAGACCAGGGTTCGGCGCTCTGAGAACAGCTGAGGAGCGCGCAGCAGTCAAAGAAAACAGATAAAACAACCCCGCTGTAATCCATTAGCAGCCATGTACATTATATAATACCCACTGGTGCTTCATCTATAGCTGGGCGGGTGATTTATAATAGCAGTGTATACATGGGGCCCCACGGAGGAGTCATTTCACAGTGAGAAGGATTCTCATATTGGCCGCTCTCCTGCTGTGGGAGTCATGGGTAAAGCTTGTAAATGGTTGTTGCTCCACTGTGCAATTAATCCAAACCACCAGGGCCTGTTTAAAGTTGTCTTTCGCTCATGAAGGTCTTTATAGTCAGTTGTGTATTAAAGAAAACGTTTTGTGATTTTTCTTAATACATCTTATGCATCCGTGTTGCATTCAGACCAAAACACCTGGTTCTTGTAACGCGGAGCAAGTTTTGTTTATACTTCTGCAACGGATCCACGTTGAGCCTACGGCATATGTTGTGGAAGTGGAATCGTTCTGTAATTTTGACGGTAAAACTCTCGGTTGAATTTCTCCACGCGGCTCAAAACAGGCAGATCATGTTGGGGCGAATAGATGCAGCACAGATGCAGTAGTTTTGTTAGGCTAAGGTGGTGGGTACAGAGAAGGTCTAATAGAGAAGAATAAATCAAGCTTCACTGTATATTTGTACCATTTTCTATTTCTGAGAATATCATTCTTGCTCAGCATCCCTAACAATACTTTCCCTTCAAAAACAGGGAGAAAATAAGGCCGCGGTTCAAAAGTACCATAGTTATCCTCAACTTAAAAGTCTGATTTATGAGCACTATACTCACAGGAAAATATTGTAAAAGTGGCAGGTTAAGGCAGAACAATAATTCTTTGGGACCTGCATTTGTGAAGCCACGGTTCTCACACTTACACTTAACTTCTTATATTTACTTACATTATAACACAGGATGTGCCGATCGAAGTTATATTAGTCCCAGTAGAACTTTTATAACATTAAAACCTGAAAAGAGATGCTAGATTTACATCCCACATTTCTTCTTGCTTTCCCGGTCCAGAGGCGCCTACCAGCGACACATCTCTCCATACCAAACATGTGGCTTGATTAGACAAAACCTGGCACGAGAATTGAGCCACAAGGCTGCATTTGTGAATCAATCACCGGGCGACATTTAGCACTGACTATAAAAGAGAAACGCTGGCTAGACCGAAACTCTCTAAAAACATCCCCTTTTCCAGCTTTTCTGCACCTTCTCCCAAAGAGTCATTCACGCCGGCGTGTGAGAGGGACACTGGGCTTTACATTACTTGCCTTACAAACAGAACGAAGCCTCTGAGAGATTCACAGAGCTCCCCCTTTGTTTTCCTTTTAATCAGCAGCGAGAGATTTCCACATTGAAAGTAGATTAGCATATTTATTCAGAGCAAGGATCTGTGTAAATGTGCGCAGACCTCAGAGGCTGAGTGAGTGGGAAGCCTCAGTCTGACAGTTTTGGGCCAGAAAGTGCCGTTTAAGCTGCACGTGTGTAATTTTCCCATCAGGTCAGACCAGCGTTTAGGAAGGTGATGTTTATCATAACAAAACACGTGCCTGTTTATTTATTTCACGCACGTTAAAAGTCACCGTGTTCTGCGTAACTGCTTTTCTGTGGACCCTGTTGTACTGTAAGTCTGTTTAACCATCTTCACTGAAATTTTCTTTCTTTTTTTCCGTCACACACAAACATATTTACAGAATATACATGAACTGTGTGCCAAAACATGAACGCATCCCTTGCAAAACCCACTAAATACGTGTTTTATTGGAGACAGATGAAGGCACATCCATCCTCCTCGTCTGCCCCCTATCTCTGGCAGAAACCTGGCTGGATGCGTGGCTTGCAGCATTACAACGTCATTAATTCTGTGACTAATATCAGTCGAGTCAAATTCTTGAGGATGAACATTGTTGCCTCCTCTCACCAGAGGAAGCCATTCATTTCCACATTTGCAATTACAGAGACAGTTGGGAATAGATTTGAGAGGGAATAAGGTACATTAGGCCCACTCAGGGCTTGAAGAATGCTCTATAAATGTTGAGCAACGCAGTCAGAAAATATACACTTGAGTTCGAAGATTATGCTCGATCCTCCGGCCCTCCGTGGACCGAATCTGCTCTGAGCACATCCATATGCGGTTTGAGAAAGGGAGCTCTGGGTTTTGTTCTTTTCGAAAAACCAAACAAAAAGTCAAGAAGGCCGCTCATGATCACGTCTTTATCAGTGCCGACTATGAGACAAAGGAGCGGGTCATTGTACAATAGAGTTCAAGACCGATACCTCCACCCCCTCCATGTTACTTAAACTAAAACACTGAAATACACGTCAATTACATACTTTTCCAAGGACAGTTTCTGTCATTTTAAATAGTTAATATAATAATGATGCACACTCAAGTGTCAGGTTGTCTGATATGTTTTGTTTTAGTCAGGTATTTGACACTAGGAAAACAGGATGTGACATAGTGATGACTACCAGGTGCCATGCTAACAGCTCAGTTAGCCCTGACAGTTGGGGGAAAAGAAAAATACATAAATAAGTACAGTGTATACTCCAACATTTCTTTGTAACAGATGGAGGTGGAGCAGAGGGCAGAGTTAATTAAATGAAAACTCAAGTGAGCCTGGAGGAAATGTGGTCCGTCACTGATAACGGGGCTCCACGTGGCTCCATATTTATATACAGTCTATGGTTTGAAACGATGGACTGTCTGAACTGCCTCGTTGACTCAACTTTTAACAAGCTTTTGCAGACAGGAGTTAACAAGTTAAAGCTATTTCAAATGATACGATAACATGATGATTACATTGGGAAAAAATATGCAAGTTTGTGGTTTTCTAAATGATTTTAAATGGATTCGCTTTCCACTCGCACTGAGGTTCTATTGTAAACAGGCAACTGAAAATACACTGCGTATTTATAACCCAGAGAAGACATGGTTTTCTCACTGCTGCTTTTCTATTTTGGAACCCGACCCGAAGAATGTGCTTCCCTCTCCTGAACAATGTCAATTTAATGAGGTGGACATTGTTGTTATGGTCGATACTGAGAACCATCTGGCCGTCACAGAAGAGGTTTCTGCAGCCCAGCTGTAAAATACAACCAGGGACTATCACACCTAATGTGTCTGACTCTCTGCCAGCTTTGACCTTTTTTTTTTTTTTTTTTTTTTTACAACACTATCATTCTCCCAGTCATTTTATCATTAGAATCAGGTTGGAAGCATATGTTCTTTTACTTGACAATCCAGTCCCAGGTCTGGTTTATCTGAGCCAAAATAATCACATAAAATACGGTGGGAAAATAAATGTAACAATAAATATATCTGAAGTGAATCTCATAGCTGGGTTGACAAACACGTTTTGCATTTAGTAATGACCAGAATTCGGCACAGCGCAGACCACACATTAGTTAACGGCTTCATAAAAGTGACATGGATTTTTTCCAGACCATAACGTCCACTTGTGCGGTACGACTGAGGTCATGTGAGTGTGCAACCCGAGTCTAAAATGGCATCCAGCCAAATCTTGCAGCTGCCCCCCAAGGGCCACATCACACCGGGCCAAATATTTCCCCTCAGCAAAACAGAAACAATGATCTGGCACGCTGCCTAATTTTAACTGCGTCCCCGCGAGTGACCAACATATGAAAGGCCTTTTAAAATAAGAGGCCGTGCACTTGGACATTCTCGAGACACCGGCTGGGAAGGGAGCCCGCCGACACCTGTGGCCATCAGTCATATTAACATTGTCTGGGGACTCAGCAATGCCACCATGCAAGCCAGAGCCCAGTGCAGCATCGGCTTGCAGGGAATTTTTCGCAACGTGCCAGAACAGAGCAACACTTCAGTTACCGTATTGTTGACTGTAGACGGAGACTGAAAACTCAGTGATCAAGCTGTAAAACTCATCCAGACATGAAGTTTGAAAATGGTTAAAGTTTCAAGTTAAAAGTGTGTGTGTGAAAATATTATTGACCAGATATAGGAAAGGGAGAGGACGTCTGCCTCCTGAAATCAGTTCAAAGTCTGCATTTACTGGATTTTCAGTTCCATTGTATGTAAATGTAATTCAGTACATTTACAATTCAGTACCACAGCAGATACAACTGTGCAAATGTCTACAAGTCTGTGTCTCATTTCGACACTCTCACGTGGACTCATCCATCGTCTTTACCAGCTGTGTATGGTCACTGGGTGTTATCCTGCATGAACTGTGCAGAGATAAGGACAATCCCACAGTCTATTACAAGTCAAATGGACAGAAAGAGACAGATTTGAGAAGAAAAATGTCTCCTTCTTATGCAAACAACACTAAAAAACATGAATCATTTCTTACCTGCATTGGTCATCTTATTGAACATCTGCAAGGTAGAAAAAAAAAAGAAAATATCAGTTGCTGCTAAGTTATTATATATCTCAAAATAAGATGCTTCTACAACTGTGTTTGTGAGCTGAAACCACAAGAGAGAAAAAAGTGAGTGATCATTATTTTGGCTTCACATGATTTACCCTGATTGATAAAAATGAGACACACACCCAGTTCCATGAACTGATAATCAGAGGACGGCTCTTTGCATTCATCAATACTGCGATCGCTGAAAAAGATAATCACCTAAGCAGCAATAGTGGCACCATTTAAAACTTGTGACTCAGATGCTGGTGTTCTACTTACATAGGATCAGAAATTAAACAAATAAAAAGCAACTTTTTGGGGAATACCATTGTTAATATCAGCAAAGTGACGTATTTTTGTGGTATACGGAAAAGAAAAACAGATCAACGTATTCTTTATACTTACTTAAAACTGTGGAAAGTCCTTGATTTAATAGTTTTGTACTTAATAAAATGAAAGCAGTTGCCAGATGTCTGAAAATCGTTTCCTGACCCGGACAGCTCGGGATAGCTTCCCCTCTCTTGCCCAACTCTCTCCGTCCATTTCCCCCCACCCCGTGGCCCACGGGTGTGATTTATGCGCTTGTTTGCTTGCCCTGTTTCCACATTTCACCCTGGCAGAGACAAAATGCTGCATAAACTCCCAAGATGCCTTTCCCTGTACGACTGCTGACCCTCCCGCCATGACGGTCAGACAGTGTCTGTTTCAGGTTTCATTGTTAAGTCGTACTAAATGTGCTAACCTAGCCATGTTTTACATGTTAGCGTGAGGGTGTTGTCATGGAAGCCTAAGCCTGGCAGTGTGAAGGACTTGGATGATCGACCTATAAGGCTGATGCTTTACTGTGACAGCTAAGATAGAACTAACTGGCTTAGATCAAATGACGGCTGGCATTCGGTATTTCAATTTTTTAAATGAAGCCAACACATTTGTGGCCGGTGGTCACTCCTGAACCACCAGAGGTATCCATGTAACTTCAACCGTTTAGTAAACCCAGCCCAAAAACAAGTCATAAAATATGACTCCAACCCTTATGTGCGTCTTCTTTTTTCTTTTTATCTTTTTTTTTTTTTTTTAACATCTGCTTTTTATTGACTGTGAGATTTGGCACAGTCTGGCAGAGTTTCCTCACATAGCTAAACGCTTGAGTAGCGAGCAGAGTTCATAGACGGGTTTTAATGTGCAGACATTATCTCTCTCTGCTTTCAAGATCCCACTGTAAATGGTCCTGATAAGTGAGTCTCCATAGACCATCTTCAGACCCAGTTTCCGAAATAAACTCGTGAAAATTAGCACGCCTAGATGCACTGCCCCAGAGGAGACGAACCGATTTGACAAGACTTCAAAGACATCACTCAATAACTTTTTCTTTTTTTTTTTGACTACCAAGAGAAAGTATTTCATCCTGTCTTGTCTTGAGCTATTGCAGTTGGAAGGTAGACACATGCCAAAGGTTACAGGGCAGAAAAAGTGACAACCTCCATCCATAGGAGTTCCCCTAGCTCGCACCAACAGGGATGGTTATACGGACTGACAGGTCTGGGTGAATGATGGCTGCCGTACCACCACAAATGACGAGTCAACACTGCAGTTACAGGACCGGTCAGACCAAATGACAGACCGGCGTGTCCTCTACGTGCCAGTCTCTGTCAACAGCAATTACAAGAGGGAACTCTCAGCCCAAATACGTCTGTGTGCACCAGCAACAGAGCACAGGAAACGACCAAACCATGTGCTGAACATAAATGCCATTAGGGCTGCTTCTAATTAATACTTTCATTATAGATTACTCTCTGGAATACATGTTTGACTGATTAACTGTGCTATATAACACATTTGCCAAAAACTGTAGTGCTTTCGATGGCCATTAGAGATTTAGAATAAATTCTCATATGCTGCATTTCTGCCTACATTTTGAAAAAACTCTCAAATATCGCTAAAACACTTTTGAGGTAGTTTTTCAGACGTATCAATAACAATTTATCGCAAAAGTCCATTTCCCCGTCACTCACGACAACCGAACAAAGTGAATTTTTATATAACTCACTTGTTTAAACTTTAAATCAGGGCTTAAAGTTATGGGTAATTTAGATCTGGCCACTCAGGGTGACACTTTGGTGCCTTGTCTCCCTCAGCTCCAATTATGTTCCATGTTCTTTGTCAAATGTTTTGAATTAGATTTAGGTAAAAGTTTGGTGTCCTCCTAACTCTTCAAAACTCCCCTTCAGGAATCCTATGGGCGACATCTGAGTCCATTTATTGTCCATTTCATTATTTAAAGTCCACCGGTTTACAAGATGAAAAATGTCTAATCAAAAGTTTACTATAGAAAAAAAAAGCTGAAAAGTATCGTGGTTGTGAAACTATTGGAACTGAATACAATGTACATTGCGGTATAACAGCATAAAGGGATCCTTTTCCTGCAAGGCACTGAGTTTAACTTGTTTTATTTACAGCAAAAAGCTGGAAATAAATAATAGAAAATATCCCAGGTACCTGTCGACAATATAAATTCCATCTCTGTCTGCATGATGTCAAGCAGATTGAGAAAGACATGAGACGCATTCCAGTTTTTAGAGATCATGGCGATTTAAGATTGCTGGTCAACCGCAAAAACTTCTACAAGACACTTCCATAAAACACCTCATGCGGTTCACAACCACCAGAGTCTCACACATTCAGTTTATTCTTAGACTCCCAACACTGTGATCCAGTCTGCATCACATTCTCACCCTCTGCTCTCAGACGTTGTATATGGACTCAGGGCTCTTATATAAGACTCAGAGGGGGCCAAGGGAGTAAACTCTCTCTGCACGTGCACTGCTGCTGACATGTCAGCTTTGCAGGATACTTATATAGTTTGACATTAAGGGCACAATTTGCATTGCTGGTATGTTATCCTTGGACAAAGCTCAACTTCACGCATTGTCCAATTCCAAGTCTTGCAGCAAAGCTAAGCTAATTAGGTGGTCTCAAAACTCCTGAAATATGCGAATACAATATTCACGTAAAAAAATGAAAACATTTGTCATTCCATAACACCCTAAGACATGTCACCACTGAATAACATTATGCTCAAGGTTGTACAACTGCAGCCAAAATACACTCATCTGTAACATATGTGAACATTCCCAGCTGTCCGAGTTTTAACCGGTGCTGTTGTCATTTTCAAGAGGTAGTTATGGCTTCCACAAAAGAGACACAGGTGGCATCTACTCTGAGAACCAAACTTTAATTTCAGTCTTAGCACCCAGAGTCTGCACACAGAATGTTTTTTATAAGAAATGAGATGAAACATAAGGAAGAGTATTAGGACCACAAACTGGCTGTACCATCTGTACTCATGGCGAACGTGTGGTCTTTGGCAGGATGGATAAACCGTATGCGCTTGTTGGGACCCACAGGGAGTGTGCCATGAGCAGTGTTAGTGTTTGTGACCTGGCTGCATGTGGACTTCCCGAACCACAGTGCATCTGTACCAGGCTTCGGGACTCTATGAGCGGACAGGGACACGCTCCTGAGCCTTGGAGTTTACGTCCCGCCCTCAGTGGACAAGGCAACAGTGGGTGACAATGTCCACACCACTGTTGACATGCAACAGTCCAAACTTAATATTAATTATTAAGCCCCAATACTCTTTTGTGGATACCATACACATATGGTACTGCTGGTTTAAAGTCCCACTTTATTCTCGACAATGTATTTCGATCTTTTTCTCAAAGATTTCGAGTTTTTTCTCAAAGTGCATAACGGAAAAAAAAAATTGACCCCCTCCTTTTCTCATGGACGCCCCTAATACTCTTCCGTCAAAACAATTGTAGATCATGTCACAAGACGCTAAAAGATATCACCTAAATAAATCTGGATTATCTGACTGGATGTTTGCAGTTGTTTCCCATAAGCTGGTTGTTTACCGCCGCGTCGCTTTGGAGCCATGAAGGAAGCACAAAGGACAAGCTGAGAGGCTTTGAATATAAACCCGCCCTGCATTCTGCACATCTCTCAGTTGTCTGTTTCTTTTAGGGCAGCTGAATAGTGACGTTTAAATACTTTGTCCAGCAGAGGTGAGCCCTGCTTGTGTAAGAATGACTAAGCGGATCTTAATTCTCGACAAAAACCTAAAATATTTACAAATGTATGGAAGAGAGGAGCCGCTAAACGGAAGGAAATTTCAAAAGATCAGATGGTCGATGTTGGATTTAACATTGAGAAGGACATACTTTGTAGTTGCGTTTGGGTTACACTGTTACTATTATCATAACAAATGGCTCAAATATGGGATTGTGAAAGTATTTTCAAAAGCAGATAAATTATTCTTCTGCTCCGTACAGCATCTTTTCATGAATGCGAACAGTGTGAACAAACTGTTTACCAGAGTTCAACGACAAAAGCTAAAATATCTAATTAAATGCTCTTATATACACGCTAGATACAGAAAGCAAACATTCCCCAGCTACAGACGGAGAAGAACTCTGTAAGGAGCTTGAAGTAAACAGTTCATGGCAGTCACCCAATAAAGCTAAAGTCAGATTTAAAAAACAGAAAATGTGAATTCATACAAATCCCTGCCTTGAACAAGAAGTCCACACAACAACAGAACACAGAAAGTTTGTAAAGTAAACACCAGAAGGAAGCTTAGAGAAACTTACCGTCTTCTTGGTTCTTGTTCTCGTTCCCACCGAGGAGCCACGAGGAGCTAAAGATCTGTCCCGGCTCTGACATTCCCCTCTGTCCGGACTCTGGAGGACTTGGGCATTCGGGGTCTGGTTTAATGTGGACTTCGAGACAGTGCCCCACTGCAACAACATCACAACAACAAATAAAACTGGGTCTGCCTCTGTCCGGGGTCCAGTGGACTGGGACAGGATGGACTCAACGGTGGCCAGGGGAAAAGAAAACAAGAGACTTAGGTCAGCGGCTGGGGAAGTGAAATCTCCACTCTCGATTCAGCTTGACAGAGCCACACAAAGGAGCCTGTATGCGTGGATCTTCTTTTGAGAGGACAGAGATTATGACCTTGTCAAATATCCCAGTAAAGATGTCTTGTCTTGCCCAGTTGCCTGTCATTAGTTAAAGCAAGTAATAGTGAATGCCTGGGATGGTTGTGCAGATGCCTGGGAGGCATGTAAGCCTCTCTCATCCATTCCTAATGGACCAAATCATACAAACTCCCTTCCAACACAACAGCTCCTCTGTGTGGTACATACATACGGAGTCCGAAAGAGCACTTTTGTTCATGAATGCTAACTCTAGTGGGATATTTCATGAAACACGCCACCATGAGAAGAGCCCTTTTTTTTTAGGAACAGAGTCGCATGGTTCCATTGGCAAACGTCAGAAGCACAATGGCTGTCTGTTCCTTCTGCACCATTATGAGCGGGCTAAAGCACTATAGACTCCAGTATCACATCTAAGAGCTGCGGACCTACATCATAAGACAGACCGAGAGGCACAGACACATACTTCAAGACGGCCCCGACAAAGCTCACAGTGTCGCAAACTGTATTCCCACATCTCACGGGCCACACAGCTCACACAAAAGAACGACACACTACACAGTGTCTCTGTTCACAGGCCGGGTTTATGGGTTACCATTGCTTTGAAAGATCTCGTTTGAATGTGACCCTACAACACCACAATAAAAATCTGAACACCTGTCACTTACAGGTCCGAATAATCCACTTGGATTTTCTCTCAACAGAGCAAACTAAATTGATTTAAGGGAAGTTTAAAAAAGCATGACCAAGTATGCGGCATACGCGTCACAGGAATGTGTACACTACCAACCGTGACGGTGCACATACCATAGGCATGCTGAAGGTGGAAGTGCTGCAGTCCATATGCTGCTTTATAACACGTACAGTTTATTCCGTGTGTACAAAACAGTGCAGCTATGAAGTTATGTGAGCGCACCCTCACCTGTTTCCTGCGGGTGGTGCAGGGCGTGTCGGAGGGCGACGAGCCCGCGCTCAGAGCCTCCTCTATGTCCAGATTGAGCTGATCCAGTTTCCTCATCAGCTGGCTCATTGACTCAGACCAGGGAGACTTGACCTGCGGAGACTCCTGCGGGTAATCAGGGAAGCACTCAGATAAGAGGAGACGAGACATTCCTGCTGTTATGTAATGCTGATGTTTGAGAATGAGCCAATATCAAGCCATTAAATACAGTTTTTGGTCTTGTGTCATCCTATTGGTTTAATTTGTTAAACAAAGTTATTTGGAAAATTGGTACATTTTGGACACAGTTATTCTGTGTCACTTTGTTTGTCTTCTTATTTTATTGTATTATTGTTTGCTTTAAATTTTCCTTAAAATTTCTGAAATTGTCAAATTTAATGAAAGGGCATTGATTGATTTTAAAAGCTAAAATCTGGTTTATTGTCAATTCTGCCAAATGTGCAGCACATACAGAGTAGATTAACACAAAAATATAAACATCTGAGATAAAAAAAACGAATAAATAAATAAAGTACACTGTATATGCTAATACTTAATAGAGGATATGCAATGACGTCACTGTCGCCCGCGGCCACGCCCCTCTGACTGACAAAAACATTGTGAAATGTAGCAGTAAATAAAAAAATAAAAAATTAAGGACAATTTGACTCGACAATGATCCATACGAAACAGATTAGCCCCTGTTTCAGTTAGTTTAAGTTAGTTTTAGGTCATTTCAGTTATGATAAATGTAGCTAAATAAAAGATGCTAACGCTAAGAGCTAAGTAACGTTAGACGTTAAAAGGATGACGAGGAGCTGTCACAGATATTCCGTTTATTGTCCGTAACTACGCCAAAATAACAACATGGACAAATTTATCTTACAGCCCTCCAGAACGTAACGTTATAAGTAACTTACTTTGACTTCATCAAAAAATATAGTATAAATTAATATTACCTGACACTAAATGTGAGCCACAACACCAAGTTTCGGTGCCTAGATCCCAGTTGTTTCTTAGTAATGTTAAGGCAGTGATCCATTTACTTCTCTCTTTTTTTGACGGTCGGAGATATATGTAAAAATATAACTCTACTTTTCATATCATATCTGTTGATACAGTTAATCGCAAAGCAGCTGTTCGCATTTTTTAATTAAATTAATTTTACAACTTCGACGCTATTAAAGCCTATGATTAAAATTAATGATGCTAATCTCTACGTCCAACTAAACTGCTACTAAAATTTGGCCGTAACCATGGAGATTTCGCTTGCGGTGACGTCACGTGCAGACCCTCTGTAGAATAGAATAGAATAGAATAGAATAGAATAGAAAAACTTTATTTGCTCCACAAGGGGGAGATTGCAGTTAATTACATAAAAATTAAATAGATGGTTAATCTGTTTTTCCAACCTAAGATGAAAGTGACAAAATTTGGATAATTGTTTTTAACTTTGCCACACTTTTTAACACATGGAAGCTTTCAGGTACGGTGAGAGCATCTGTCAGTTTACCAGACAGCCCTAAACTCAACAAGCGCTACAGACAACCCCAAAAAAAGCATCTTGTAAATTGCAGATGCTACATCCGTGCACCGATGTGCTGCCACACATGGAAATGTGATCTCCTCAACTGTGTCTCGGGGTGAAAGAGCAAAGGAGGAGGGTCCAGACATGTGTGCCATACGGAGCGTGATGGAATACCCTGCGCGGACTTTCACTACTCCCCAGACACGCGGCGTATATAAATAGACCATCCTCACGCAGACAGGAGCTGTGTCTTAAGGATCTGGAGGGCCGGCCTCGTAAATCAGCAGGATGGACTTCGGTCACCAAATCATAAATTGTCATTGTTGTTCTGTAACCTGAGCAGAATGAAAGATATGCCACCATGCAGTCCTGGAGAAGATCAAATGCAACACTGTGGAGGGTTTATTAGATTCAAGATTTAAGTCGTGTTTATTGTCATTTCCACAATATGCTAATTAAAACATACAGAGGTGTGAAATACTGTTTCTCCAGGTCATACTGTGCCACATAATATGTAGACAAGACACATGTGATAACTACAATTGCAGCTACTCTACTACACTACAACACGTTACAGGATGATTTAGCCTCTCGGGCTCGAGTGGTCAAATTTGTGGGAGATTTCTCGTGTGGATTGTTGAAAAGTTCATAGTTACGTAGGAACAAAGTGCTGTAAAAAGACTGTGTACCAGTAAGGAGAACAGAATAACTTTAGATCAGTTAGTGCCAATCTCAGTTTAACAAAGAAGAGTGTTTTTGTTAATTTATGATTTAATTTATGCAATCAACCTCAACTGTCGAGTAAATGCTCCAAATATGTATTGGAAGCATGACACAGTGGACATATAATCTCTGTGTTCAAGTCTACTTTCATTCTAATCCTTGGTCATCATGGGGCCCATTCAGGCACGACCGATATTCAGTTTTGGATTTTTTTTGGTGGAAAACAACACAGAAAACTTTTTGAGTCTCATCATCAACCGCTCAAGAAACCTATGAATTAATTTCCTGAATTAATTAAAACTTAGCATGTGACAGAGCCTTCTGTCAGAATCAAGTAATTATTCAATAATGTTAAAATCCTACCAGTGCACAAACATTTCATTGAAGTCATTTGTCACTTGATCTTCTGATGGGAAAGCCCCACAGTGTCTCGGACAGGGTGCGGTTTGGGTTGCATGGGGTTTGATAGACATTTTTTTTTTCGAGTTTGGAAACAAATATGATTCTTGTTTTAGCATTTTCGCTCAGTCACTGTGGTTTGACTAGAAATATACAAAAAAACAACAAAAGAAAACAAACGAAAACAGGCTGACCCTGTGGGCTATTTTAAGAAATGTCTCTGTGAAAGAAATCCTAACAATCTTTGGTTACATATGTCTCTAAATACCTAATAATTATGGTATAAGGAAATATGCTGGTGGTATTCCTTTGTACAAGTGCTTTCGGCTTCCCACAAGCTGCCAACAATAAAACACATCTGAATCTTATTAAAAATTAAGTAACTCAGAAACATATCTTATGTGGCATTCTCCCTAAATCGTGAGGAATTCAGAGATCAGACACCAGACACCACCCGGGCCTGCTGACCACCCAGGGTCAGCTGACCGTCCCAGCACTGGGAGAAAGTGCCTCTCTCCACTCAATCCCAGAGGAATGACCTAAATCTGGCCAATCCTCCGCTGACCCCTGAGGCCCAAGGGAACACCCCAGGGTCACCAAGAGGAAAAAATAAAGCTTCTCCTCCTCTGCCGTGTCTGTGTTTTAAAGCACGGCACTGTCCAGGGAATGTAAAATGTTTGACACTGGCTCAGCGCATTTAGATGGCTCAATCCTCTGTCTGCTTCTCATGCTTACTGAAATCCAGCAAACACAAACCAGACATCACAAACTTATGTCCTGCAGTGACTCACCCAGTGGCCACTCCTGAAACAGGAATAATGCAGATTAATCTTCCCTGGAACTTCCTTGTTGATGTAAGATTCCCAATCCAAATAGTCCTGCAGTCACTGTTTGAGTCTTTTCCGAGATATTCCCCAGATTACAGGCAGGATACTCTCCTGTTCCTATTTATAAAAGTCAGTCATGGAAGACATACAGATGTAAACTGCGCAACCATTCATGTGTTGGATCGGGTTGAGAAGTGAATTAAAGACAAACTGCAGAACATTTGTCTCCCCTATCTGGCAGTGAGAGGAATTACACAAACACACGTAACACATGCCGACGACTCGCTCCTGATGAGTCACAGAATATGGAGTCACACGGGGACTGTCCATGGATCAACTTATGGGATCAGAGCTCAGCAAAAGCAGCCTGGAAACAAGAGTGACCGCAACAAATGTGCCATAAATCCAGTTTGATTATGAAACAGCGCACTTTCCAGGGTTAGCACTGGGGTTGTTGAGTAATATGACAGACATAATAATGATTAATGCTGGCTAGTTGGGTTTTCCTTGTTGTTGGAGAACTCTGCAGAAACAGAAGTGACGGAGGACAGACACAGATGTCACCTTCCTGCTCTTGGTATTTGTAAAATATCTGTAGCAGGATACGCAGCTGTTGCATAACAGACTTTAAAAAGCTGGTATTGTTATCTGGCATTCGTCCTCCCCGTGGACCTCTTCTTTTTCGGGACGATTATAATGCTACTTCCTCTGAGCACAGAGTTTCTATTTATATCCGCAGCATAAGAAACGTTTCTTGAACACTTCATGGGGTTTTCCACTATTAAGTCACAATGGTTGACCCCGTGCTGATCTCCAATGCGTTTGGGAAAAGCTTGAATGTAATGATTGATATGTGAAAGTCCCACACTATAGCTTTTATTTAATATTTTACAGCCCATTCTGTAATTGATCCTTCGGGGTCTTTTTCAGACGGAACATGAATATAAATAACAATATAAATTGTTATAATTAATTATACATAGGTTTCAACATGCAAATTAAAGTGCTCTTTTCTGTAAGCAGTGTCTTTGGATGTGTAACACTTGAATAAAATGCTCATTTATCAATGATTTGTGGTTTTTGCAATTTCAAAATGTGTGGTTTGCGTGAAAAATATGTGGCGCAACACTTAAGTCAGACTGAAAGGCTGTTATGAAGTAAGTTTGAAAAGAGTATTCTTTTGAAAAACTGGTATGCTGGCCCTGTGAAGGCGAGCACCAAAGCTTATAAAACTTCTGTGAGAAAAAGAATAAACTCATTGGTGCTCGCTGTCTTCAGATCCAGACCAAAGAGCTGAAAAGCTATCCTTTTCAAAAGATATTTATGGAGTGAAAACATCTGAGCCAAATGGCTGCAAACATGTAGGAAAAGGAAGCCGAACATCTTGCGCGCGGGCCTGCTAATTAACCCCTGGTGTCAGACAAACACAAATGCAAAGAAACAGATGCCCCATTCTAGCGCACAAAACCTGGAACACACTCACACTGTCTCTTTTCAGTGACATCCCCACAAGGTGCTGCACAGGAATGCGAGCACTTCTGCTTTAGAATGAGACAAATTCCAGAGGAGGCTTGACGCTCAAGTGAGACACTACCCTTGATTCATCCCTCCGTGCCTTTCGCTTCGGCTCGGCCCTCGCAATTGTGCGGAGCCCCCACGCCATGGCAACTGAGCTGGTATGAGTCAGTCCTTTAGATAAATGCATTAATGTTATCTTCTGGGGACAGCAAAATGTGAGCTGCCTATAACTTTATCAGCGCAAATTGGCCACATTGTGAACCCCAACATAGCGGCTTTGACATGGTAATGAGGAGTTAAGTGTGTGAGAGCTCTGGGCTCCGTGCCTGGTCCACGCCACCCACAGAGAGTGCCAGAGATCACCATGGAGGTATCCAAATGTAGCAGCCGGTCATGCGAAAGGGCAACGGCTACCTGGCTACTTGGAGGAATTAATTACATTCTTAAGATACTGTGATGCAAAAGAAAAAAAACAACAACTAAAAACATGTGAACACGGGCCCGGATCATATGCGCAAAGGAGGAAAAATATGTGAAGGAATGCGCGTGTCTTTTAGGGGCATTTAGTCACATTTGAGCTCAAGTGAGGTGACACAGAGTGGAAACTTTATGCAGATAGTGCCCTCATATGGTTAATATTAACAACTGCATCCATGTGTTTCGGCAACGTGCTTCCACTTCAGTATTTTAATGCAAATCAATCCATTTTAAAACTAAAAGTAATCAATCTGCAAAGTTTGATTATTCCTGATCAGATCAGTGATATTTTAGTGCCTTTTGGACGAGAATAATTCATTTATTATTAAGTCATTCCAAGTTTTTGATAGATACATTTTCTTAGTTTATGTACATCTACACAAGTAACGCTATAAAATGAATGGATTCTCTTCTGTCTTTGCTTTGACTACAGTTCTCACAGATTCTCAAATCACACCCTACCATATGATCACAGAGTTGGTGCTCTGACAGCATGAGAAGAAGCATTTACCGCTGCCCTTTGATAATATTTACAACAGGCTCCCTTGGATTCTCTGCATTCTTCAACTCTTCTCCAAAACAACCCATTGAAAGTATCCCCTTCATAAAGCTGGCGACGAGCGGACAAGAGAAGACCGACGGTCCCCCGTTCAGATGAGCGAGAAGGCAGCTGCAGCGGAACTCATATATAACAGATTACAACATATTTATGAATGTTCATAATAGACTTTAAAAGGGGCAATAAAGCACAGGGGTTGGGGGGTTACAGAGTCAGGGCAGGAGTTATGTGGAAAGGAGACAGGAGGAAAAGGGAGTCAGACGAGGAGAAATTTCAGTAATGGAAGGCTAAGTTCAGCGCTAATACGATCCGCCGTGGGCTCTGTCAAAACACTGCTGCCTGCGGAGGGAGTGGAAAGAAAGCAGGAGGTGTTTGCATTCCTCCTGGAGCAACATTTCAACAGCACAAATGTGAAATCAGTGCACTCCTGCACACTTATACCAACTATGCATTATCTCAGTGGAATGATGGCAAAGAGTCTTCTAAGCGAAATAATCCCCTCAATACAAATCCTGAAATGTAACTGCACAGTGACCTTATTCTTCTTCTTCTTCATTTTATATTCTAAAATAGTTAATTCCATATTTAACAATTAACAATAAAATGTGGTAAATCCATCTCCTACAGTTTATGAATAATGTAATTTCACATGTAAAAAATGTTAAAGGACAAATATATTAAACTATTTATCACATGTGCAATAGCATTTACATTGTAACTATGCACCTGTCGGTCAAAAAATAAAACCACTGACAGGAGAAGTAAATACCACTGACCATCTTGTGACATATGGATGCTACTGAGACACATACTGCCCACCTAGAGGCCTCTCCCCTCAACCCATATGGGAGACTTACACAATATTAGGATAATAATATTAGGTCAAAATGTTATGCCTGGTCGGTCTAAATTTTTGTTTTCTTGCATGAACCCAGTACTGTGACAGAATATGAATGAGGGATGTTGTGCATATGATACACCGGTGAATAACTGTGGATGCATACCTCCTTACTGCTGGCTTCCCCCTCCGCTTCATAACCACAGCTGCTCGGTGTGAGATCAGTCGCTGCTTGTGAACTCACAGAATATTTCGTCCACTGTTTATCTTTGTTCACGGTCCTCTGTCTCTGACCGACGAGGAGATCTCTACCATGAGGGAGCTCTGTGAAAACATCATCGTCATAGTCGTCGTCGTCGTCATCCCCGTCGCCGGCGTGGTGACCGTCGTCCTCCCCCTCCTGGGACGATTCTCCGTCGTCAGAGCTCTCGTTGACAGAAGCGCAGCCGCTGGCTCTGTAGGGACAGGTATAGTCCGAGAAGGTAATGGAGCTCTGTTTGTGCTTCACGACGTGCGGCGGATCCAGGACTCTCAGGTCCGACTCAGTAACAGCAGCAGTGACCACAAGGGTCGGTGTGGAGGGGAAGTTGAAGTTGGAGCCATTCGAGAGGGGCTCCGACTTCTTTCCGTCATCTGTTTTTACACATTCACGTTTTAAATCCAGTGTCCGAGCAGGATCATTCTCTGCCACATGGTCTGACTGAACGTCTACCGCGGGAGCAGGAGGTGAAAAGTTACCACAGCTGTCCTGGTTTGACCGAAGAGACGCTTCTCCAAGGGTGACTTGTTCAGGCTCATGACAGCACACAGCCTCCGCAAATTCAGAGTCCTTATAATCGCAAACAAATGTCTTCTTAAGCTTGGGTAAGTCCTCGTCTGGCTCTAACAACGAGCTTTGGACTTTAGGGAGACAATCCTCCCCTCCGTGGACTGGGGAGCCATTAGTTGAGATAGCAGCACTTTCTATTGATGACTCCCGTGTTGAAAAGTCCAATTTGTGCGCTCTGCAATCTGTCCAAGACTGATGCTCCTGCAGATTATCCACAGGTGGGATCTCCATTTTGTTTTATTCTATAGTTTCTCATAATTCAAAACATAAATCCACAGGTACTTGAGCTTGATATATCGGATGGCCATTATTATTGTTATTATTATTTTCCTTAATCCACGCGGGTCAGTCAAACTGCAGACAACCTGAAATAGACAGAAATGAAATATGTGAATCTGTGAAGCAAGGAAGGAAAATTGTTTACAGAGATGATACGCACTTCCCGAAGCGTCTCCTGTGATTCTGTAAGTCTCAGCGTACATGTGCTATGTAACGCTTCTAGCTTTTAAAGAGCTCCAACTATGTGACATCCAGCCAAGGGTTTGCAGTGAAACTAAACTCAACATCTGGCCGAGGCTGGGCTGTTCAAGTCTGGATCTGTTTCACACACGATCGTGGTGACATCACTGTACAGAGGAATCCGACTGCTCTTCCACGGCTGGTGATTTACTACGTACCACACCATTCATCAGGGCTGAAGATGTCCCTGTGTCGACTGTGGTTAACATCCCGCTCACCCCCTCATTAAGTCTTTCTTTTAAAGCACACCTTAGACGGGTCTGAGACATCCAAAGTACACACAGAAAAACAAACAACTGCATTGTTGAGCATCTACGGGAGATTAACGTCTTGTTCAACCGCGAAGACTTTCCTCTGAGCACATTTTCGAGTGGAACAGCAATGCAAGTGATCCAGGAACTATTTCTATTTTCAATCTGTGTCCTTCACCCTCACGTTTTTTTCACAAGAAAACATTTGATTGCACTGACGTAAACCCGCATATGTTATTTCAGTGGATTTGCTGGAAATTAATTACACGACAAGAGAGAGCCTACTTGTGTAATTTTGCACACTTGGGTCTCCGTTTATGTGAGAAAGCAGCAGTTGGCAGTGACTTCACCGTGGCCTTGAGACACTTGACACACACACAAACATGCACTTTTTCAGATAAAGCAAACACAAACAAGGACAAGCTCTGAAGATACTTCATCCAGTAAAACTACATGTGTAAGCTTTCATTCAGCAAATATAAGTAATGAGAAAATAGCATCTCCACTAAAAAAAAAAAAAAATCTCTCCCTATGTGGAGAATGTGAAGTGTACGGGCGATTAGGGTTCCTTCCAAGAAACCCCTCTTTTAAAAATCACTAACTAAAGGAGGTCTCTTTATTCTCAGCTGAATGCAGGACAGATTTAAATGAAGGGAAGAAGTCACAGAGTGAAAATGAACTGGCTGTGTGCTGACTAGCAAGGCAAGACCACAACTTATTTAGAAAAGTGAAAAAAAAAAAAAACGCTTGTAAATTTTTCTACAGAAAGGTGCAGAGCAAGTCTCCTCACGCAGAAACAAAGTATAGCATATCATACAAACTCTGCCATTAGCAAACTGATGGCAGTCATTTGTTCGTAATCTCGTAACCTGATCATCATTAAGCTAAGAAAAAAAAGAAAAGAAAAAAAACCTACCTGCAGTGGAAAGGCAAAGGAGATGTCTGTGTTGCCCAAACTGTCACTGAGATCATGGCAAAACAGAAAGGCTGGCTCCTGAAAGACCAGAGTTGCACAGCCCCTCGCTGAGCCACACTTATGTTCCCATAGGCCTATTCTGCTGGCAAGCTTGCCATCACCCCCCTCCTCCTCCTCCTCCTCCTCGTGTGGTTCCCTGGGGGGCTGCAGGACTGATCAGCTAGCAGTGACTGAACCATTCAGAATATGCGTAAGAGCAGGGAGAATGTGTACTTGTTGAGCGATGGAAAGGGGAGGAGAAAGGGGACGGGGGCGGATGCGGGGAGCGGAGGGAGCAGCGGTAGTTGGCACTGTAAAACAACAAGGTGAAATGGGTTTACAGACCTCACAAACAAGGGCTGGCTTCACCGTGAAAGATGAACCACAGCCGTGACCAGCTGCTTCAAAACACCGGGCTCAAGAATGCTTTCAAGTCAAAGGGGGAATCTGCAACGCAGTGTGATTCACTGGAGCATATTGAGATGATAACATTGTGAGAAGTTTTGATGTCGAACCGAGACGGAAAGATTCCCCAAGATTTAAGTTGCCACACAGTCTGCATCACACTTGTTGATTTCCATTTTGTTAGTGTCTAAAAGGGAAAAGGAAAACAACCAGGGAATGCTTCATTCTTAAATCCTGGATTCACTCTTTTATATCCATGCATGTTCCAAGTGTGGGCTGCGCCAAGTAATGCAGACAAAAGTAAGGGAGCAGTGATCATGATGGTAAACATGAACTTTACTGGCTGGAAGGAAGTTAGCGGTCGGCTCAAGCGTCATATCAAGAGGCTGAATCTCCTCCTGACATAAAAGGGGCTCGTCTGAGCTCTGCCTCACTCATTGGCCACAGAGGTTTTGTTTATGCTACCTCTGGACTGGACCAAAAGAATTTCTAAATGAAATTATCCTTGACTTTATAACCCCAGGCGGAGGTGCTCTTTCAATCATTTATCCGCTCCTTCATTCAATGTCCTCACCAGGAACGAGGTGGAGAAGCCACAGCCACAAATCAACGCTTGGACTCAGTTTGACCTCTGGCCAGAGGGAGAAGATGAGCTCTGACTGACTACTGACTTCCCTCATTCACAAAATACTTTGAAATCCGCCTGTGGCTGTGGTTTTCCCTCAGCAATGTGTAAAAGCTTCCTCCCTTTTTTCATTTTCCTCGGCCTCCTCCCCGCTCCTTTTAACGCTGAGTAAATGGAGACCTCAATCAGTGGCTGCGTCTGCCTTGTGCTGACCTTTACTGGAGGCACGACTCATGAGGCATTATGGCACGATGTGTTCATGTACATCAAGGAACATTAAATAATGAATACACAACACAGCACACTGCAGCAATAAATCCGATGTTTGGCCAGTGAGATAAGGCGTATGAGTGCAGACTTTTAATGTATCCTGACCTTTTGTCGAGGGAGTGACATTCCTGATGTCCTTGACGTGCTTATCTGTTTCCATTACTGTCGAACGGAAAGGTTATGACAAGCACGCAAGAAGTGGTGTTTGTCAATAATCATAGAGGTGGAGCAGCAGAACCCATTCAGAATCAAACTCCTTGAAAAAAAGTGAATTTACTAAATGAAATTTAAAACTGAAGCATATGATTTTAACCCATTTAACACCATATATATTTACCTGAGGTGTAACTATCGAGCATAGAAAATGTGCTGCGGTTTGTCTGTTCTATCTGGGAAAAGAAAAGTGTGCAGGTGCATGTGAGTGAGAGCATAAAGAGGACTGGACCAGAGGAGCAGGTCCTCCAGAGCTGTGGAGGTGAACTCTCCAAGGCCAGTGGGAGGGAAAACAGTTTCGAGTCAAACACAGCTGGATGTTCTCACAAACTAAGCCAGCAGCGCCCGTTGGCCTTGGCTCTGAGGGAAAGAGAAAAAAAAAAGATAGAGAAAGAAAGCACAACCTTTTTTTGTCACTCCATTAAAAACACATTGCTTTCAAGTGGGAAAGAAGTAAAAGTCAGCACCCTGAGGAACGGGGGCTGGAGGGGGAATAAAAGAAAACATGGCGTTCAGGTGTTTGATGAATAAATTAACTCTGGCTAAGAACCAACTTCTGTCTCTGTGCTCAGTCGGGTTTGATTGACTATGACCACCATGATTGCTTCTCTCTGAAGTTGTTTCACGTTTGCATGTGAGTTTGTGGCTGATGATGCTGACTGAATGTCATTTTTGCAGGAAAGTCATAAAACAATGGCAAGTCACAAAATGACTGAGTGAATATCCTACATTTTTTTAAATTCCAAAAATACGTCTTTTTCTTTGTTACGTAGTTATGCAGATCATTTTAAATACTTTGAATCCCCTTTAAACTCTTTGTAGTGCAGTTGTCAGTTACAGTGTAAGAAATACACCAATCAGCCACAACATTAAAACCACAGACAGGAGACATGAATAACATTCTGACAATACAATGTTCTGCTGGGAAACTTTTGGACCAGGCATTCGTGTGAATGTTACTTAGGTAAAGGTAGCATCCTCCGTGCCTCAAGCCTCAGTGCCCCATCATGTCTCATTAATGACCTTTAGTGTGTTTATGGGTGTGAGCGTATGCGTGCCTCTGTATGTGTGCGCTTACGTGTCTGTATGCGTATATACGGAGGGTGAGAGTTGCTCGAGTGAAGCACTTGGAGTTACATTTGTTTTTGTATGAAAACTGATGTATAAATAAAGTTTGATTTCATTTCATTTGACATGTACCACCGACCTAGACCAGACCAGACACCCCCACCCCAGAGCAATGACCCCAGCAGGATGCAGCCTGACACAGACACACACACAAAATGGAACAACTCAAAAAAAACAGGAAGAACAGCACAAGTTGTTGACCTGGCCTCCAAATGAACTAGAGCCTAAACTGACCAAGTATCTGTGGGATGCACTGGCCTGATCCCCTGAGGCCCCTCACTAACAACTCTGTTCAAAGACACGACAGGACACCCTCAGAGGATCCGTGTCCACTTTCTGATGAGTCACAACTGTGTGCCTCATCAGTGCAGGTGCATGTTATTATTTTTGAAAAGGCCTGAAAAGAATGTAGCTAATGAAGCAGATTTTTAAAATAACAGATATGCTAATTACAACTAATACCATCTGATTAGAAGGTCAAGAGTCAAGGTCTGAATTAACACAACGTTATATTAAAACATCAGATTTCGTCCTGAATTTGCACTCGGACTCAGGAATGAACGGACTACAATTTGGTGGTCAAGGGTCAAATATCGAGGTCTCACTGTCCTCCCGTTCGTACATCTCAGGAACGCCTCGATGGTCACTGTTGACTTGGACTCCTAAGAATGCGGTGGTCAAACATTTCTGGGTAAGAAGGCAGATTTATGGCCGACTGTCACTTCTGCACCGTGGGCTAACGTGCACCTCCCCAAAAATGTAACGACATGTCACAGTGACACCGACCGCAACAACCGCGATTGGTCCAAAAATGCATTTGCATGTTCTTATCTCTCAGTGGCCAAACAAGCACAGGACATTCATTGTTGATGTGCCTCCTACACGCCAACTACTCAGCTCTTATTGTGCCGCACTGCTTTTGGTATTAGTTGCAATGGCTACTAAGGTACATAGAGAAACTAAACACGGCCGAAAAGACACCAAGTAATGTACTAGCTGTGCAATTACAGAACAACGTCAACATTTAAGTCCACGCAAGTATAAATGTTTTCACAGAGATCCTTTAGATCCATTGCAGGACTATAAACCAAGCTTAACTCAGCAAGTCTCACCTTAATTATGACATTTTACACAAATGTCTAATAGGACAAAATAAGATCACCCTACTGGATTTCCAAAGCCAAATATCAGCTCCACAGTGACATCAAAATGTTCTGTAAAAACACTTCCTTCAACTTCCAAATATACTACATATTATAAGCCTAGACAGATACAGATGTAAACTATAACTTCTACTTTAAAGCTAAATGCTATAAATTCTTTGTTTGCAGCTTCTGTAATGTGAATATTTGCTGATTTTGTTATTCTTCTGTAATAGTAAACTGGATATCTGAACCTGTCATGTTGCATCTAACCTGAAAATAATGGTTGATTTCAAACAAACTCAGCTCTGGAGATAAGATGTTCGATTAGCTTTCAAATTCTTAAACAAGTGGAATCTGTGTTTGATTATTCTGTGCTCGGTCGTATTTAAACCTTCGATGTAATCCCATTATCTGACCGAAAGCCTGTCCTAAAGTAAGATCCTGCAGAGAGTTTTAGTCTGTAAACTAAACTGAATCCTCTTAAACAGTCTCTCAGCAAAGTTCCCACAGAGTGAGAAATAACGCAGACTGAATGCAACCTCGGTTTTACATGTAATTCTAACTGGCATCAAATGGGTATTTAAAAAGAAGAAGATTAAACTACCGTGTGATGGTGGATGTTGGGTTTTAAAGGCTGCTTGTTCCAGTGTGTGCGGATAAGCGGGAAGCGGGGGAGGTGCAGGAGGCCGCGGCGAACCAGCTGGGGAGCTCCATACTGACGGAGACGAGTCCTCGAACAGTCAATGGTCCCCAACGGGAAACAGCAGTGGGAAGATTTTAAAGTGTGATGCTCACTTGGTTTTATTTTTATAATAAGATCAACTTAGCTTAGCATCTGTAATTACACGCAGTCAGATACTCAAAAATACTTTTTTTTTAACCATCCTTGTATGATGCGTCTGGGCCTATGTGCATATTTGAGTAGCGTTCTTCATTGTTGTGGTTCTCAAAAGGTGCCTGCGCTACTGGAGCTACAGGGGCCACGAGTAGACCTTTAGGCCCGGGGGGGACACAGACACAGACAACAGACATACCAAGGCCCAAAACTAACAAGCAGAGGAGCTCTGTGCCAAACCCTCCAAAAAGAACCAAATGTGAATATGAGAGGATATTACTCTTTACTCTTGGCTGACTTACAGAGCGATAAGAATCATAATAATATCCCAGCCTGTTCACGGTTCACTTAGACTGGAAGTAAAAGTTCACGGCTAAGATACCTGAGGCTACGTAATTTTTCTGTCAGTCAACTTATCAATGTGAAATCAGGCTTTAAATATATACTTTTTGATAAAATAAAAATAATAATAATATATGTCAGTTAATTATCTTAGATTGTCTGGTCAGTCCTTGTTTGATATGAGTTTACATTGCATGACAGTTCATTTTGAGTCATAATGAACTCCCTTTGAGTTCACACAGCTAAAAACAACTCTCAAAAGTAAAGTGACGATAGATTTACTTGTATTTATGAACAAATATATTTATAATGTACATGTTTGATAGGTTTATATTTTATTCTCTAACCTAACTGTTTGGTTATAAAATAGATGTCGTGAAGACTTTTAGCAGACGTTTTTGACAGTGGAGTGGGTACTTTGAATATGAAATGTCAACATTTGTGTAATTTTGTGTCATAACTAGAGTGAGTCAAAGGGTAACAGATTTGTGCCATAACTGAATAACTTCCTTCAAAATGTTCCTGTCATTACATTTACAAAAATTGGACTTGTATAGTGATGATGGACAACCCACAAGAATCCGAGCTGAAGCTAACTTATTGTAAACTTAATCAGATTTGCGGGGAAGCGTCAGTTTCTCTCTAATAAACATTAAAACGTCTGCGCGTCACTTGTCCACAGCTACACTTTCCAATTATGTGAATTTAACTTTGATTTTAAACCAAAACAGCTACTGTCACGGCTTGTTTTACAGTGTAAAGGGGGGGCGAACCACATTCTGCGCTGTCATTTCACTTGCTGTCTCTTCTCTCTCCCTCTTCCCCTTATCAGCGGTATCGGCGCGGCTGTCAAGACGAGGCAGACGCTCTGAAGTGCCTGTGGTCTTCGCATGGCACAGAGAGATTAAAGAGCGGGAGGAGAGAAAGGAGCCAGCTGTGTTGCTGAAACATGTGGCTGTATGGCGGCAGGTTTGCCTGCCAGCAACGCAGTGTGTTATTGCCACACAGAACAAGAGTGAGTCTGTTAAGACAGCGGCGACTGACAAGGGCAAACCACTCGTACAATATAGAAAATTATTACATTTAATCCGCGGCACTGATAACATTCCCCTCCATGCTGTATTTGCGACTTGTTTGTGTTGCTGCTTATGTAACACACACCGCGCAGATCTATGGCAACAGACGAGAACAATACGAAACACAAACATCATTAGAAAACATTCCTGCAATACCGCAGTCTGACTCAATATCTCTGCTGCTTTTTCAACTCCCCTACAGATTCCCAGCATACCATGGACAGATGTTCGGCATTATCACTTCTTTCTGCAGCCCCGCTCCGTCTCCATCTGAGGAGCGGTCACAATCATCACTGGGGGTTTGTGTGTGTAAAAAGATAGCACACTTTATGATCCAGGTTGTCAGACTGAGTTGGCTTTTGATCCGAACGGCTGATTTTCATGTCTTGAAATATATATTTTCCTGGATAGCAGTCCCCCCGTGATCACAGAGCAAACCAGTATGTAGGCCATGGAGGTGTGCTCTCAATTTGACAATCTAAACGGAGGCAGGAAGACACCCCGCAGGGATTAAAGGGAGATCTGTGGCTTATGTTTGCGCCATAGAAGGTGCAGCAAGCAGCAATGCCATGTCAGGTCAACCCCTACCTACCTCTGTAACAAAAGAGGATGAATTCACTTCATATTATTGTGTAGAATCTGATGTAAAATCACCAATGCATTCAAGATTTCAGCTGTATTGAAAGGTTTCTTCCATCATGGTAATATCCAGCCATCCACCGATAATTTAAAAGTCATGTTGAATTAATCAGGCTAATGGCAGATCATAATCTAGTTTATTATAATTCGTTGGAAAAGTCAAACTTTCCTTGGCAATTAATTAAAAACGGCTCCAGACACACCCTCAATGAAAAAACGAAAAAAGCAGCGCTCAAATAATTACTGTGGAGATACAGATGACTTTCTGTACATAAAAAAATCAAAACTGGAGGCTTTATTACTTCGAACAAAGCTGAGACTTTATAACCTCAACCACAAGTAAATTATTGCCATCTCAGGGCGTCTTTTGACAACCGAACGGAAACCCATCTTATGAACAAGTGGCAAAGGAATACTTGATAAACAGCTTTGGGGCTTGGCACATATTTACGTGTGCATATTTTTGGCCCTGCTCCCCTTCATAGAGTCTTGTTGCTGGTTCGGTGGCTCATATCCAGGGCTTTGAGGATGCATGTGAGGTGCACACTGTTAACCAGCCGCGCTACAAGTTGAAAATTGTAAGAACATAATCGAAATCTGAGTAATCCCATCGTGAATGGAGAGACACAAACGCCGACTAAACTGATGGTAAATTATACTGCAATACAAATATTTCACAGCCCGTCTCCCGTGTATGTCTCTGAGCACGTGCAGAACGACGGCAATAGATGAGAAGTGAATCAATTCAGCTTTACGTGTGACCGGAGGATTGCCTCGGAGGGGCCGTCGCACGCAGACAGCAGCTACAAATTAATTCCCTCCAACAACAGCCCCTGTCCTCACCTGCTGCAACACGCTCCGCCAGCACTCGCAATCAACCAGCGAATTCCTTCCGCTCTGAGTCGTGAGGCGGAGGGCGAGGACGGGCTCGGCGTTGCGATTGTGATGTTGTGTAATTGACAGGTATGTTCAAATCCAGCGTCTGATGCAAACGCCACACCGCCCCCCTCTCCCCACCCGGGGTCGAAACAACAAACAAGCTCGCTGCTTCCAGGAACGTGAAAATACATGCCAAGATGACAGGGCTATTCAGAGATGACGGGGTTATTCATTTCGTTAAACACACATTGCATGCAGCATAAATCTGATCCCATCTATGTGCGCAGTAAATATGGTCCAGTATGGGAGCATTCTCCATTAAAGGCCACTTTAAAGGCAAGGGAACAGCTTAGTGACCCCTGCAATGATTGAACTGTCATTTGTGAGAACATAATGTCACGAGGAACAACTTCAGTCGGCCTGCTGTTATTTCTCATTGGGAGGAAGGAGATAATCGCATAAAAGCCCAGCAGTTGTCATGCAGAGCCTCATGTCTGACTGCCAACTTTAGTGTCTGCTTCACTATCAAACAAATTTGCTTTATTTTTTGGCGACTGCTTTCAATACAGTCATTGCACTTTGTGATTTTTGGATTTGTTGTTACTGCCTTTCCCAGACTTGGCTTTTATTGGCCCACGAGTCAAATTCCTGAACTTGCATGACGCTCGTCTTCAGTCGCCACAAACACCGATTGTGCTTTATTTTATCATGTGTTATTTCACTGTTGCCCTTTGCCAGTTCATCTGTTATTTGATCAATTGCCTGTTATTCGATCAAGCATTCCTGGTCTTATACAGCTGGAGGTTTTGCATCATCTCCACTTTTCAAAGGTCATGCTTTTGAGAATGTATCCTGATATACACTCACTTGCCACTTTATTAGGCACACCTGTTCAACTGCTTGTTAACACAAATAGTTAATCAGCCAATCGCATGGCTGCGTAGAGGTGATCGAGACAACTTGCTGAAGTTTAAACCGAACATCAGAATCACAATGAGGAAGAAAGGAGATTTAAATGATTGGTCTGAGTGTTTCAGAAACTACTGGGAATTGAGTTTCGATTTCAGTTTCATCATTCAGATGGCAGAGTCAACATGAAAGCATGGATCCATCCTGCCTTGTATCATCAGATCAGGCTGGTGGTGGTGTAATGGTGTGGGGGATATTTTCTTGGCACACTTTGGCCCCTTAGTACAAACTGAGCATGGTTTAAATGCCACAGTCTACCTGAGCATTGTTGCTGACCATGTCCATCCCTTTATGACCACAGTGAACCATCTTCTGACGGTTACTTCCAGCAGGATAATGCACCATGTCACAAAGCTCATATCATCTCAAACTGGTTTCTGGGACATGACAATGTGTTCACTGTACTCCAATGGCCTCCACAGTCACCAGATCTCAATCCAACAGAGCACCTTTGGGATGTGGTGGAAAGGGGGGATTCTCATCATAGATGTGCAGCCGACAAATCTGCAGCAACTGCGTGATGCTATCATGTCAATATGGACCAAAATGTCAGAGGAATGTCTCCTAGCAAGGTGTACCTAATAAAGTGGCTGGTGAGTGTAAATCCTCTGAGAATATATGACGGGTTGCTCCCTGCACCAATAAGGCATATGTTCTGGTTTCTTTCCCAAGCAACCAAACCTTGGAACTCTCCATATATCATATTCTAGGACAATTTTCTTTAGAGCCCCAATTTCCATTGCAACAAAGTTCATGAATTTCTCCGTGTGCAGGCTATGACCAGACACAGCTGAAAGATGTTACGCAACATCTTAAATAGGAGCAATCACTTTAGAAAGCTCCATTGAGAAATATCGTATGACCTGGCAACCCTTCATTTACTATGTGGAGGCCAGCCAATACACTCCCTCTTAATCCTTTTTTTGCTACAAAAACTCCTTGCTTATATCTAACGTCAACAACCTAATGTCAGCCACCATTTAAAGCAGCTTTGTGCCTTGATTTAATAGTAATACTGGATATTGTATGTGTCTACATGAAAAGCCTGCATTGCTCTTTGCAACGTTGTATACAGAACTGACTGCTCGTAAAACTATTTAGTGGTTTTCCTTTCTTTCTTTTCCATCATAGTGCATGGTAACTGTTATTTTAGGCAGGAAAGGATGAGTTGTTGCCACCAGGGACTCGTGGATTATTTACTAAACCATTTTATAGACCAAAACAATGACAGGATTAATTCTGGTTGAAAGAATATTAATTGGACATTAACCTGGGATGGAAAAACAAACACCAATTTGACGCAAGGGATTAAATCTGCTAATGGATTTTTATGCTTTAGAAATAAATGGAAACTAAAGGATTTCTTGAAAAGGAAGCACATCAAAACAATTACCTTTTTTTGTAAAGTGGAAATAATTTGTCATAGAACATTAAGGCGTGCGATGAACACCCAAGCCTAACAGAATAAAAATATATATATATGTATATGCTAATGAATAAATACGACCTCTATCTCCTACATATAGCCGTACAGTCTTTCTGTCAGATATATTTTAGAGGCTTTCATTTAGAAAGAGACTCCCTTCATCTCTCCCCGTTTGAAATTCCCGTTAACAGGGCTGAAGTCAGTAATTGATTTCAGCTCTCTAATCTCCTTTCTCTATTATGAGGAGATTTCTCCTCTGCACCTGGGGCCAAGACGCTTGTCTTTTTTCTTATGTGCCCGTGAGGACGCTAGCTACTCCCCGGGGGTGGGGGGGCTCCACTAATCCCCATCCACCAGACTCTTCCTACACACACACACACACACACACACACACACAGGCACACTCATGAAAGATCCTCAGAGCCGACAGTAAGCCAGACAATGCCTTGAGCAGCCTGCCAGCCATGTAAAACAGACAGATGGAGAGGTACAACCAGACACAAAAGTACCTCATCAGAGGCCGTCACAATACAGTGACACGAAAAGTGTTATTTTCATGCAAGGTAAACATTTTTTTTTTCTTAAAAAAGCAGCAAAATGTAAACACTAAATCTTGCACATGGTGTAAAATACAAGCTAAACTACTGTATATGCACGTCCCTCGGAGTCCACGCTGGCACTTTAAACTGGAGCGTGTGGGAGTGAAGACAGTAAATCCCTCTGGCTCTGAGTCTGACATGATTTCAGTGTGACACCATAAACATAACCTGTGGTTGTGATGGCTGCGAAGGAGGAGAGAGGAGGACTGAATGCAAGAGAGAGTGAATGCAAGGAAAAACAAGAAGCAGCTATTTGTCATGCGATGAAAGCTGGAAAACTCTAAATGCGAAAGGAGCTTTGATCATCTGATGAATCGAGGTTGGGAGTGGGGGGAGGGAAAATGTGAAAAATGAAAGAAGCCTGTGAAAGATCAATTCATCCCGGCTGTCCTCTCAGTAGGAAATCATGCTAAAATATTGTTGTTGGCTGCAGCGTAAAATTGGATGAGATAGATCAAAACTGTAAGGCAGCACTAAGTCATCTACAAAATTAATGTACAAACTGTGTGCATCTGTTTCACTGGATGAAAAAAGAAGAGATAAATGTAGATTCCAGCCAGACATAACAACATTACGACATCTTCTACAAACAAAAAATCCTGCCTGCGCCCAAACGGTTGGGATCTGTTTGTGCTATATATACATTTTCTAATGATGTTGTTTTGAAGAGAACAACAGTCAAGCGCTTAAGGTGTTGGGAATAAAAAGGGAAAGGAACGTAAAAAGAATGTGAAATTAATCCTGAAGTGTTATGTATATTTAATGATGCAATGCAAGTCCCAAACCTCCAGAAAGCTGAAAGTAGTGACGCAAGGAGCCGAATGTTAGCAGACCTGAGATAAGCTCAGATTCTCAGACGTTTTTTCATGCTCCATAATTTAGTGATTTTAAAAGTTCACAGAGCCTGGTGATGGCAAACTTATGCCAATTTTAAGAGAAAGTTCATTTTTTGGGGGAAAGGGGCTAAGGCATAGGCATAGCACTAGGCTGGGTTTAATATAGAACACATATAGTAGGTAGGGTTTGTCAGTCTGGGGGTCCTGGGCCTCAAAAAATTTGAAGACCCCTGGGCTAAGGGAAAGGTATTCATGAACAGGCTCAGCAACTTCTCAATCAATAGTGACTTTAAACTATATTTAGAATACTATTATAAACTTAATCTCTTATACACTGATCAGCCACAACATTAAAATCAGGAGAAGAAAACGAAATGTCTGTGGGGATGAATGACTTCCTGAAGAGCTCCGTCCTGCAGCTCGGTGACAGGAGCCGTCGTCTGCAGTTGCTTTCCTGCACAGCCAGGATGGGGTGAAGGGGGAGACTGTCACATTTCAGGGTGCTCTGCACCTTCCTCACGTAGCACCTTTCAGTGACAGTCCCCTCAGAGTCCAGACTCCTCCCCAGAAATGAACCAGCCCTGTGGATGAGTTTGTCCAGGCGATTCCTATTCTTGTCTGTCAAGCTGCCACCCCCAACAAACGACAGCATACAGCACGGACTCATTTCGCATTTCACTACACACATTTTGGGTTTTGGAGGAAAAGGGAGACCTACACAATATTAGGAATGTGGTCATAATGTTATGCCTGATCAGAGCATCAGTGTATGCTCTCTTCCAGGTCCCCAGACAAAAACAGAAATTTTAAATTTCAGAACAGAGATATTGTCTCAGACTTGGATGTTTTGTACAGGCGCAGTATTTTCTTCAAATCAGTAGGTGGCGACAAACAGCCATGACTCGGACTGTGGTGTTTCCACTCCATGACGGGAGGTGGCAACAGCAGAGAGGAGGGGCACTCACCAGCCAACATCCGTCTCAGGACATTTGTTGTCGTCGTGGCTCGTGTCATAACATCAAGCTGCATGAAAGTCAACACAGCCATGCTTTGTTTAAGTAACTGTCCCCGAGGATTAGTCATTAGAGACATGTCGTGCACAAAGCGAATATTCTCTAAGAGATCTCGCGTTAAAGTCGTACCGCTGTTCGGTGCAGCTTTCACCTCCTGCAGATGTTTGCATGCAGAACTAGTAAGAAGTTTATTAAAAGGAAGCGGACTTGTGTATTTTAATTGCACACAGTGAATGCACTGATGACCTCTTGTCTCCTCGCAGGTGAGACATGAGTCCAAGGGCCTACCAGTCGTCCATCACAGCAGGTACGTGTGTGACCTGCCACCTAACCACAGGTTCCCCATGGGCAAGTTTCCACGGGTTTTGCACTTTTTACTCAAAGATCAAGTCATCACAGAGGCGCAGGTGAGCAAGTTATTCACATCTTTAATGAAGAAAATGTCGTTTTTATTGATTAATCACTATTATTTCTGAAATCTAACTATAATCGACTTTTTTGGGCGAAATGTATTCATAGAAATTCAGATTTTCTCTGTTTATGTGTCATCTTAATTCATATTTCTAGGCAAAATAATAGAATGTATATGTTTTTGGTTGATATTCTGCAATTTCAATTAATTCATTGCAAAAACACAGCATCAGTCTGTGTTTTTGCAATGAATAAAATCAAATCAATCAGAGTAAAAGCACATTTTTTCTACGATTTTCTGTCTTTCCTCACAGTAGGTGTGGGTCCCTGAAATAGCTTCTAAAGAATTACTGAGCCGTGTGCACACGGAGGATTACCTGAGCAACTTCATAAATGGGAAAATAAATGAGCAAGAACAGAGGAGGACCGGGTTCCCCTGGAGTGAAGGCATAGTGAGGCGCTGTCGATATGAAACGGGTGAGAAGACGGCGACGACACGCTGCACGGGCGGCCTGGCCTGGAGACAGCACTTCGCAGCTGTTCACGTTCTCTTTTGTTGACAGGTGGGACTGTTCTGGCTGCTGAAGTAGCTCTGCAGCGAGGCCTGGCGTGCAGCACTGCAGGAGGGACCCATCATGCTTTTCCCAGCTACGGTTCAGGGTTTTGTCTCCTTAACGACTTGGCAGTTGCAGCCAAATACCTGGTGGGCGACTCGGCGACCAAAAGGAAGGTCCTGATTGTGGATCTAGATGTGCATCAGGTGACGTTATGGGCTCGGGCCACGCACGTCTTTGTTGCTAAGATTAACATATTACTAAAACCTGTGTGTTTTCCATCCAACAGGGCGATGGCACAGCCCTCATTTTTAAAGAGGAGCCATCAGTGTTTACATTTTCGGTGCATTGTGGGAAAAACTTCCCCCTCCGTAAACAACAGAGTGATCTGGATGTCAGCGTGGACGATGGGATGGAAGACAAGGAGTACCTGTCCACAGGCATGTTCATACAGATAGAGAATAGTTCAGTGTTAAGACTTTCAGTCGAATCATAGAATCTCAATGTGAACTCATGACTTTAAATCAGTTAATGTTTTCTTCTTCAAGAGTAATTTGCTAACATATCTGATGGTGGTCTCAACAGTGGAGACCCACCTTCCCTGGCTGCTGGAGACCTTTCGTCCAGACCTGGTTCTGTACGACGCCGGTGTCGATCCTCACTGGGAAGACGAACTTGGGAGGCTCCGTCTGACTGACCAAGGTGAGCGATTCACTTCAAGGCTCGATTGTTTCCACTGGCAGGCATTTTTGAATGACTGTATGCATCTCATAGGGCTGTATCAGAGAGATCTGTACGTGATGAAGACCGTGGTGAGCAGAGGCGTCCCTGTCGCCACCGTTATCGGCGGAGGATACTCAAGAGATATCGACAAACTGGCCCTGAGACACTCCATCGTCCACAGAGCAGCTGCTCAGGTAAGTGACACACATTTCACTATATTAACACTATATTCAATTAAGATATAATTACTTAAACAAGTGTATGTATGACTTTCATGTTGTTTTCAGGTTTGGAGAGAGTGTGGAATGTGAAACCTTCAACTCTCGACTCAAGAGAATCTCCAGTGTGTAGAGTGGGAGCCAGGACGCTTCTTGAAACCTGAGCTTCAACATCTAGGAACGTCTCCACAGACACCACAAATGTGAAGAGTTCAATAGGTTCAAATGCCTTTTTGTTACATCATTTAGTAGCAGTTACTTACTTCTTTAAAAACTCCTGAAGATCTCCACTGAAATGTCTCCAATTATGCCTATGAGAGTAATAAAAAACACTTTAAACTTTAAGAAAGGAAACTGGATTGGTAGAATTTCTTGAAGATGTTTTTTGCCACTCATCCCAGTAGATTCTTCAATTCTAAGGAACTGGTGAGAATTGGAGGTTTAAATAGAAACATTTACAGGTGTAGCCCCCTCAACAACAGGGAAGTGTATAGACAAGTTTCTGATGGATACATACTCAGATGTTCCTATTTAAATCTCAACTTCCTACTAGTCCCTTAGAACTGAGGTTACTCAGATAAGTGACAAACCATCTTCTAAAAAAAAAACTACTGGCCCAGTTGCCTTTCTTGAATTTGCACGTTGGCTAATGCATCTTTTAAGACATACGTCTTCAACAGCGGGTCCACGGAGGTACTGCAGGGGGGTCGCATCTTTCAATCATCTTTGGTTGATTAGACATTTTTTATATGTTTTTTCCACAACAAATTGAAATTATGTTAAATACACATCAACATGGATCCAACATGTTTTAGTGAAGGGATAAGGGATAGCTTAATATTTAATGCAAAATGATAATAATAATGTATATTTAGAAATAACACTAGTCTAAGCTTAATATTAGGGATGTCCGACATGGACTTTTTGCCGATAGCCGATATTGTCCAAATTCTTAATTTCCGATTCCTATATCAACGGATATGGTATACCGATATATGCAGGCGTTTTTTTTCGCCCAGACTAAGTGTGAGTGAGCAAGCAACCTGTTAGCCACACTAGCTACACTCTGTTTAAGCAATATTACCCGAGAGGGTGTGCTTTAGCTTCATTTGAAATGTCACCGAAGTGCTCAAATTAGGTTTAAGCACACCCTCGAGGGTAATATTTAGATTATACAACAATTACCAACAAAAGAAAGCGTGTAATTAAATATATATTCATATTGATGGACATTTTGCTCTCAATTTTGCGAGTGTGCTTCCCGTTTCCATGGAAATAAATGGGGCCTGGCTAATACCTGGAAAACAACCAATCACAGCAGTAGACTCTGTGTGTAATGGAACAGTTTACTACTCCAGCAAGTACCCCGAGCCTTAGTAACGACCTAGCAACGGAGAAACTTTCTAGTACCGCCCAAACTGAATAAATAGCGCACACATAAAGACTAAACTGCTTTATTAGTTTAGTCTTGTAGTGACTAACATGTCTGCTGAAAAATATATTTTTCCATAGACAGACTGACCACCTAATTTCAAATTTATTTTGAAGCCTGCGCCGTATCAGGGACTCACCAGAACAGCTGACGATCCAAACATTTCCAGTAACCCCACAGAGTTGTAAAGTCCAAAAGTCAAAATGTATTGAACAAAGATCGATGGAATAATTTCCAACATGAACATCATGTTTTTATCTAATGGATTATTCCCCTTCAGTCCATATTAGTCCACGTTTAGCCTGTAAAAAATGTTTTCTCTGCTCTCACTGAGCTACTTGGTCTCCGACGTGCTGCACACAAATGAGTTACACCTGTATTAACGAGGCGGTCCAACAGATTCGTAACACTATTAAATATTTATTAAAGAAAGCTGAAATTGTAAATTCGGATGTATTGCTTTATTTAAGTTGACTTCCAGTGGACTTATTCGTATTTGTTTACATGTTACAGATTTTCAGGACGTGACAACGTGGAGGTGGCGGAGTGATATTTTTTAGTGATGAGTCAGCCGTGCTGTAATGGTGATTTCAGCACGTTCTAAATGTCTCATTGACCAATCAGATTGCTTGGTTGGAACTACTTGTCGTGTAATGTTGTTTTGGCTCCAGGTGAGGTTTGATAAGGTCATCAATCGCGCGCCGGTAAATGTCTCAGGACCCCACAAGCAGCAGGAGCGCGCAGCAGCACAACCCGGGCATTATGTTATCTATTTTCATTATCGGTGGTAAAACCGATAACGATATAAAAAGATATTACAAAAATAGGCTAATGTCGGCCGATATTATCGGTTGGACGATATTATCGGACATCCCTGGTTAATATAGAACAAATATAGTAGGTAGGGGGGTCCCTACTTAATCTCTCCATCAGTTTGAGGCTCCTTGGCCTGAAAAATGTTGAAGCCCCCTGATTTAAGAAGACATTTAGCTTGCAGTTTACCCCTTCCAGATACCGTATTGTTCTCCTAAGTAGTAAATGTAAATATAAGCTGGTAAAAATAATACCAAACTGTACACATCGTGGTCTTGTCTGGACGTTGATTTACCAGCTAATAAACAGTAAAGACAGCACAACACCACTCATGAACAAAAAAACGTTTAATAAGGAAAAAAAAAAACTAATTCCAAGTATTTACATCAGTTCACATAAGACATCAAGGTACCAGCGTCACTTCAGAACAAACACAGTTGGTCCACACATACTGTACTGATAAGAATATGCACCGCTGTCGGCACAAGCGTCAACAGATGACCAGTATGTTTCAAGTTTCACCTATTTTATATGTCATTCACTGACATCAAGCAGCGACGTGTTCATGGTACAGTGCAATGTTCATTGTTCACAGTATATGAGGCAGTTGATCGGCTGAAACACACTGACTGGTGGCATGATCAGCTCGTTACACAATATCGCATCTATTTCAAATAACAACATCAAGCACGTGCACGCGCACACACACAGCGGCGACGTGATCTTTGAAAAACAAGAGAATGGCACAAACGTGTTGGAAGATATTCTGCACGACTTTGAGTTCTACCTAATGACAGATTACGAATGACAGGCAGATGCGAAGAAAGCGAGAATCCTCCATCAAAATCAGTGCATCGAAACGAAACACAGAAGATGGAAGAGTATACTGTCGGCTCACTAGTTCCTCTCTGGCTAACATTTAAAGCCTAAATAAAAAAATTTAAAAAACAGTGCATTTCAGAATGTCTTCCTTGCAGAAATATACGTGTTAAAATCAGCAGCACTGGTGCTGGCTGTGGTTTTACAATAAAAACAAACATACGCTAAAAGAGGACACATGAAGATACTGCTTGTTGGCTTCAAATAGAATAAATACTTTATAATTGTACCACAACTTCCATCCTCTGTGCTGAAAATATTACAGTAATGCCTTTTTAAAATATTGCTGTCTGACACAAAGACTGTCCCACAGCTACTAAGATTTAAATAAATAAATAAAACTTTCTAAACAGTTGAGTAGGGAGCTGTAATAGCAGTGGGGTAATTTAACTGTAACCTCATCAAATGTGTGAGTCAGTGCTAAAACTTGAGGCAGCAGCGACGCAAAGTAAACTGAAGTTAAAATCAAATCTTCCATAACTGAACTTTCTCTGCCACCACACACCAGTTGGCGTGATCAAAGTAAGTCTGTGTGACGTGAAGCTCTTCCACGTGATGCTCTATCAGCTCCGCCAGCTCCCCCTCCCTGAAGACGTGATAGTACCTCAGACAGGAGCCTTCCGCCTGCCCTTCGCTCCCCTGAGGACTCTGTGTGCTTTCCCGCTGCTCTTCCCCCTGCCGCCCTCCTCCACTTTCCTCTCCATGCTGCTTCAGGTGCTCCCCCTGCAAGGAGACCAGATCCGGCAGAGCCACAGAGCCACACTCCTGGGCTAAAGATAACGAGACGCCGCGTTTCTCCGTGCCGTTGTTGTTGTCGTGTCCCCCAGGGTCGTCGTGTCCTTTGCTCAGGTCGGCGACGCAGTCGAACACGTCCTCTTCCGATCCGATCACGGACGGCGGGGAAAAGAAGCTCGAGACCTGCTTGATGAGGCCTCGTCCTCTTCCGCGCTGGCTGCTCTTGCTCTCTCCGCTTTCAGCAGTGGGTGAAGATAAAGTGCTCAAGTCTCTGGAGGACGACCGGGAGATGGATAAGCTTCCAAAGTCGAACACAGAGTCAAGGGACCTGGAGAAGAACCACAGTCTCTGCGTCCTCTGCTGCGGGATGTTGTGAGTCAGATCCTCTTCGTCCGCCACGGAGGATGTGCTTCTAACCTTCCTGTGCTTTTCGGCGTTGTCTATGGCTTCGCTCACGCTCTGTGCTGTGGCTCTCCTTCTGGGTTTGACGTGCTCTCTGCCGAAGTCGGGGGGCAAATGAGGATTGGGGTTCCAGGGAACGAAGATGTCCTGTTTCTCGAATTTACGACGCTTCTGCTCCATGGCCCAGACGTAGATCATGATGCGTCCGCCCACTCGCAAGGTGCGAGCCATCTCCTTTATTGCTCGAATACGCCGCTCTTTGGTGGACAAATGATGAATGACTGTAAAAAAAAAAACAATAATGTTTCAGAATCACGTAGGATGGTGCAGCGCCATTTATTACACTAAGAGCTTGTGTCACATTATCAGTGAACAAACCATAACATGTACACTGTGTGTGTGCCACGCAAGATAAATGAACAGTGTGGGTGTCTGCTGTCGTCTTTCCGCCTAATTGGATTCTTTTGACTCTTTTGATGCATAAATTATTTCACGGTGTTCGCCAGGCAACACAAATTCATGGTAAAGTGATGTTCATCATTGTATGAATTTGCTCAGTTTGAAGAGAGTGTCAGCTATAGGCCTGGGGGGCTATACCGGTTCATACCGAATACTGGTACACGCATGGGGCTTGGTGAGGAGTGGTGAAGATGGAAAAGTCAGAAAAATTAAGCGGCAGAAGAAGGAGACCATGAAGACACCGAAGAACTTGGTGCCGTGTCGTTGTTTGTTTGTTTCTTAGGGTGACCAGACGTTCCTGATTTCTGGGGACAGTCCGCACGTTGGGTGACGTGTCCTCCGGCTAAAGCTGTCCTCAAAAATGACGCTGATTTTAGCATTTTATGAATGAGAAACAAAAATGTTGCACGCAGACTATAACAACAGTTGTTATGGTAGTGGGTCATACTGCTATTGACATTACAGACATAACAGTTTAAATATGAAGAAATATGTAAAAATAAATCAAACCATAATTGATACTCGTTTTTCATCTCATCTTGGTAACATTTAATTCTTTTTTCTTTCTTATTTTTAATCTCCAAGCTGGATTTTGTTTCAGAGCACATTGTGAACATGTAATTATATGTTGCATGAAAAAGATACTGTGATACCGTCAGAAAAATACTGATACTATAAATCTTTGGTCTATACCGCCCAGCCAGCTACTGTTGGAGCTTGTGCATTTGAAAGTGACTTTAGTGATGGTAGTGTGTCCATCACCTGCAATAGAGAGCACAGCGTCGAAGCAGCCGTCTCTGTAAGGCAGATGCAGCCCGTCACACATCTGGACCTCGTGTCCTTGGCTCCAAGCATAGTCCACCAGGGGGCGACAAACATCGCACCCCAGCTTGAACACGTCCTTGTTGATGTGGAGGTACTTGCCATTGCCACAGCCTGCCAAGGACAAGGCGGTCAGATACGACGTCACGGCCTAAAATGTCAGTGATGCATATTATGCTACACATTCAAGCGATTATCAAGATTAACGCGACACCCACCGACGTCGGCGATGATGCTCCCGGGCTGCAGGTCCAGCAGGAACTGCCGTACCTTCGGCCAGGCTTTATAGCGGCTGTCGTTGAAATATGGAGCAATCTTGTCGTAGACGCTGTGCACGTGGTCTCGCTCGAGCTGACTGGCAGCCTCCTCCATCATGCTCGTCCAGGCTGCCTCATGCCTCACAGCTTCATGTCTGCAGGGAGGAGAATAATCTCTGCTTATTTTCACATTACAGATCCATCAAATGGTTACTCAATTTCCTTTGAGAGATAATATATATATAAAAAACCCTGAATGGGAACAACTCAGTGGTGTTCTTCTCTACATGCTTGTTAAGATCTAACAAGGTCAGCTGGAGGCCTCAATCAGCAGACACTCTCAAACGTCCGTCAGGCAGCAGCAAAGGTAATTTAATGCCAAACCCTTTTTTTTTCTTTGTACTTTAAACACCAGCTGCAAGACTGCTCACATCCACCGTGGGCTCCTCCAGGAGGACACGCCGAGGTTAAGCACTATGAATACAAGTCATCAGGACTAATTTGTCATCATTCATCTGTAACTGTAAACAAAAAAAAAATGACTATAAATGAACTATGGAGTCGGGAGTGCTCAGCGGCTTCATCTCCACAGCAGCTGCGTCGTATAGTTTTTCCTGCAACTCAAAAGCATAATAAAGAAGGTCGACACATGAATCATTTTTGTCGGCAACATGGTGCCAAAGGAAAAACATCCGTCATGTCTTAATAACATCTTTCCTTGGCTATTTTACACTCCGTAAGGAGGCACTAGGCTGCCGCTGGGCTTTATGCGTTGTTACATTTCTTTCTCTCAGTATCACAACCAAACATGAGATTTCAGCATTAGCTCTTTTTCCACGACTCACTCTCACCTGAGATGACCCCCACTGATTCTGGGAAAGGCTTTAAATTTACCAGAAAATGGATGGCTGGTCTGTGTTTACACTTTTCTGTCTGGTTACACTGTTTCTGAATGTTACTGACGGAGTTACAGCTATAGAAAAGTATTTCTACAGCCCTTTCATCTGCATATGTACTAGTCTATACAACACATAGTACTTCCACAGTGCTGTATTAAACATTTGGTCTTAGTGACTTAGCACGTACAATGAGGACACATCTTAGAGAACTTAGCACAGTTTTTCTCTGGAGGTTGTATTTAAAGACTGATTTCAATTCAGTTTTACTTATACATCAATCAGCCTCAACATTATAGGACAGGAGATATTAATATCATTGACCATCTTGTGACAATTCAATGTTCTGCTGGGAAACTGTTGTACCACCCACCTAGTTCACACCAGGCACCCCCACCCCATAGCAATGACACTCCTTACAGCCTGACACAGGTTCAGGAACAACTCAAAAAACATTAAAAACAGCACAAGGTCTTGACCTGGCCTCCAAATTCATTGGTTCCCAAACTGATCAAGGATCTGTGGGATGATCCACAGAGGTCCCTCTCCTCAACCACAGGACCCAAAGGCCCCCCACTAACAACCCTCAGAAGGCCCATGTCCATCCTCTGATGAGTCATAACTGATTTGGAGGCACAAGGGAGACCTTGTCGTAAAGTTATGTCTGATCGGTGTATAACATCAGTGACAATCAAAACTGTCTCAAGAGGCTTTACCGAACCCAGACCCTGAAACTCAGACCTCAGGCTCAGTCACTGAGACAACGCTGTTAAGGAAAAACTCCTTTAATCAGGAAGAAACCTCAACCTGAACCCAGCTCATATGCTTCAGCTTAAGGTCGTCCAGGTAGAGAGAGAGGAGAATCATTACATGCACAAAGCAAACAACGATTCCGCCGTCCCCAAACATACATCATTTAAACATTAAGTTCAGAGATGCGCTTAGTATTTTAGACACAACTGTACAGTTCAGGGATTATATAATTGTGATGTTTGTATTTTTCACCGCTCCCTCTGCAGTCATCCCAGTTTATTAGGATGCAGTCCACAGCTCCTCCTGCAGTGCTGCTGCAGCTCCGTTCAAGTACGATATGAGTGTATAGTTAGGATCACACTGATGTTGTTGTAGGCAAAATGTTTAGATATGCAGTTTGAAATGATTATTATCTTGTGGTTTATCAAAGGCAAAGCAAACACAAACACACACACACAACGCCGTCTCCATCACAAGGGGATGTTTAAGAGCTCGTACAAACTGCATTTGTTTGCAAAGCAGAAGAAATTAATCACACTATTGGAAACTTAATTGGACTTTTAAGAGCTGCATTTATCAAAAAAAAAAAAAAAAAAACTTCTACAGGATAAATTAATCAACTGCTCTCTGGCAGCATGGCATCCGTTGTTTAGCCAGAAAAGAAATTAGATCAAACTGAGAGAAAGTTTATTTAATCTCATCTGCTTGTATATTCTGATCTTAAACCACAAACGTCCAACTTAACTTCTGAAGAACTCAACCGATTAAGAAATGAAATGTTTCAATTTGATAACAGCAAATAATGTCTTTTTTTCAGCAAAGGCCAGGAATAGGTTTATTAACTGTGATATTAAACAAGGCACCATTATTAAATGAGTTTATTTTCAGTGCACAATATTAGAGAGATTGGTGAAAAAGGATTTCAGCGTTAACCCAGGCATTATACACTGATCAGGTATAACATTACGACCATCTTCCTAATATTGTCTAGGCCTCTGTGGATCATTCCACAGATCCTTCATCAGTTTGGGATCTAATGAATTTGGAGGCCAGGTCAACACCTTGTGCTGTTTTTCATGTTTGTTTTTTGAGTTGTTCCTAAATGGGGTGGGGGGGCCTGGTCTGGTTTAGGTGGTTTGTACACGTCCAAGTAACATCCACACAACTGTCTGGTTGTATCGTCACCAGATGGTCACTGTTGGTCACTTTTCCTGTCAGCGGTCATAATGTTATGCCTCGATCGGCGTGTGCTTCTGCCATCATGAGGCAAAATCAATGAGCACGTGCAAATTAAACACGACTTATATATCCCAGCAGCAATGTGAGGAAGGTTCCCACGTATATCTCAAGTCTCCAAAGATCTAATTACAATCCACTTCATGTTGAACGCTGCATTTTAAAGTCAACTAACATCCACATCTAGTCTGTTCTAAGTTTATCTGGGAAGACATTCCCAGGGCAGCGCGTAACCTAATGGCCCACATAATGTGTCCGTGCACTTTGCAGATGAGGTTAAGTGGGCAGAAGGCTATCGTCCACCTTTCTTTAAAAAGACATTAAACCGATACGTCCTTGACTGTAACGTGGCCCTGCAGCCCACTGTGCGCCGGGAAGATTTATCACAGGATATTAGCAACACGGGCTGACCTGTGCTACGCCAAATGCAAATGCATCCCCTCACAATGAGCCGAACCGTATCCCCCACAGCGCATTAACAGGCTCCTCTGTTTGTGCATCCTTCAAGTGAGACCTATTTCTGGACTATCATCTGCATCATACCGGGCAAGTGGAAGTAAAGCATCCCTTATGTAACACTGTAATCTGGCCTGGTTCTGTTATTGTCTGTGCCGAGTTTCCCCGCCACCCTCTGCCTGCTAAACTGTGGTAGTCCTCAGCTGACATTATGCAACCAGCAGCTGGGGAGGCTCAGAGCGAGCACTGCCTCTGACTGACAATGGGAACTAAAATTAAATCAGGGGACGGAGGCAACGTCTGGCACACGGACCTGGCTATATCTGAGGGGTAGGGCATCCAGTGGGTAAAGGTGAAACCGGTCATAGATTTATTTTTAGTGGGGCATGAAGCTCCCATAAGAAAATAGCATTTAGTTCAGTAAAGAGATATATTTGATCCTTTGCTAAATCAGCAGCTGAAAACAATTTTCCTTTATTATGCTGCACATATGTGACTTTAAACAAACCCTGTTGAAAGCTCAGACCTGTCTGATGTGATTGTGGAGCCACAGCGGGGGGAGGAAAAAAAAAAGGATTTATCCATCAAATCAGCCAGCAGTTAATGAGTCAACATGTGGTGAGAGGTCTAGAGGTTTTTCCCAGCTACACTCCTCTCACTGTTAATGAAAATGTGCAGTAAATAATTACGTTAACAGGTAATAGATGCAGAGCCAAGAGCAAAAAAGCGCAAATTAATCTCAGAAGTACAATCACCTCAGCTTTTAATTACAAATCATTTCGTTACCACGTGTATTTTAATTATAGGGAGCCAGATTGTGCTGCGTGTGGACTTTAAGTTCCATCAAAGTTTCTTAAATGTATTCTAGCAGGTACACATAAAGACAAAGGGTGATAATTCTAAATATATTTAATGAGCTAAAACCCAATTCATGCAAATGCAATGACTGCTATTATTTTGTCGATATTATCTGCACGTATTCCCCCCCAATATTTTCCACGCTTATGCACAAAATACAAGACTTACCGTAAACGTGTAACCCAGCACCGAGCAGTTGTCCGCCTCGACTCTACCCGCAGGTCGCCGGAGGTAAACTTCCCTCTCGGGTCTAAATGGGAGACCTGTCATCGGGGCCGGAGGAAGCGGCTCGACGCGGCGCCACCACCGACGAAGATATCGGGGACATGGAAGGAGAGAGCGGCTCCGTGACTGCGATGACCGCCGGGAGCGAACTGACCGCAGGACGGCATCAAATCCACGGCAGGTTGAGCTCCACACCTGCAAGGTAGAACGAGGGAGGGCAAGACTTCCGGCGCGGCCTTTCAAAATAAAAGCATCTCTGAATGCGATGAAGAGAAGGTGGGACAAATAGAAATATTCCCAAATTGCGTCACAAACATAGATATATATGTTATAGTTATACAATGTTATATGTCATATATAAATACTCTTCCTTTTGAACATAAAAATGTGTTAAGTTTTGTCGTATGATTTTTGTCGTTTGCTTTTTTCTTTTATTTTGTGTTCAAATAGGCTTTCATTCATTCATTCACTAATTTATTCATTCATTCATATATAAAAAATTGATTCTAAAACAAACAAAAAAAAGTATGGATTCGTTTTTTTCCCCCAATGTTTTATTTATTGAGTTTCTGTTTAACAAGGACACAAATACAACTGCGACAATAACCCCGTACTCAAAGGGGAACAAAAGACAAAAATGAAACAAAGCTAATGGTAATAACAATGATGGATGTAGCAAACGCATTAACATGAGTAAGTTGGATAACAGAGTATTCAGTACCAGCCGCGAAATAAGTGTCCACACTGTCAGCTTAACTGAGTGACACCTGACTACCTGTCTAGTACACTATATATGTAGACATTGCTTGTGTACAGGTTTGCATTCACAGAGTTACATGAACAGTTACTCAGGTCAGTGCTGACAGATATAACGGTGGGTTTATCTTTAATACAATGTTTGATTAAATATATCAAATACATCAAATTAGGTGTAATTTCTGGTTTCACACTAGTTTCACTAGATGAATTTAAAGACCTTTAAACTTAAAGTCATGAACATTGTAGTGCATGTCTCTGACCTATAGCCCTTTTTTTTCCCCAGGAGATATTTATGGTTTTCTCAGGCTTTACTGTTTTCTCGGGCTTTACTGTGACTACATTTAGAGGAGGTTCTGCTTTAGTGCCTGCTTGTCTAATTAATTTAAGACCTCATTATTACACCATTTCCCTAATGTGGAGTCAAAATGTTTATTGCTCTTGTCCACCCTTAATTTGGCGAATGGTATTTTAGTGTTTAAGAATGCTGAAACAAGGGCAGCTGGACCCGTTAGACGGTTTACCACTTCTCCAAGCAGCTTCTTCAGTTCTACTAGACTGGTGGGGAGGATTTCACTAGGAACATCAGTGGATGATATACATCTGAATGTCCCATGACCACGGGTCTTAGTCTATTTACCCACCAGCATATTAAATCTGAGCTAAATCTACTTTTAACCTTTGCGTTTAGATTTAGAGATAGACTTAGACAGACTTTAATGATCCACGAGGGAAATTACTTTGTCACAGTAGTTAGTAAACACTGTAAACACAAGGATAAAATAAGATGAGATTAAAATAAAATATATATATATACATTATCTAGTACAATAAACAGTGTAATCAAGAAAATTTACGGATGTAGCATTATGAACATATTTACAAAAGTAAAACAGTGTCCAAGGTGATGGTTGCTTGGCCAATTGCATAGCAACAGTGGCAGATCAAATTACATGTATTTAGTGTAATAAAAGGAACCCAGGTGAGGTAAGAGAAAGGTTGTGTTTTCAACTTTTCACTTATTAAACTAATTAAATGTATTATAGGAAGTGCTATCCACTCTAGTTATAGTTAGTTATGTCAAGTGTCATATTTATTTGTCATTTGGAAATGCATATATATTTTATTTTGAAGGAAGGCGTGATCCGACATCCGGTCTCATTGCGGTGGTCTTGATTCATCCGCTCGCTCGCTGGTGTGTAAAAAAGATGACACGCTGTGCGGTCACAGCAGATGGCTGTGATTGGCTGTAAGCGTCACGTGACAACCACAACAAACAACGTGAACTGTAACTGGAGGCTCGTGAGAGATTCATGCTTCATCCCCTTCAGGATTAATGGCTTCTAACTTAAACCCCGGTTTACAACAATAAACACATTGAATTACATTGACCCAGAGCCTGACAATAAGTTACAGGAAAAATACATTTTGGTAATGATAGCTATTAGACCTATTGGTTTTTAGCCACTTGTGTGAGTTATTTAATAGTTAAAAATGATTTTGAAGCCTTTGAAATCGTTAAAGAAAAAGGATGGTAAAGTTTCCGTTAGTGTTTTTCTCTTTATCCTGATTTTCCACTTAGCGTAGATATGAAATGGAGCAGCATTAAAAAAAGAAATCAAAAAGAAAGGCTTTGAGCTCTGCCCCATTATCCACACATTAGCCTGTCAGATCCAGTTTTTGTTGTCCTCCTCTACCCATGTGGGTGTCGGCTCTGATTGCGTCTGTCCTTTTCTGTCTCTAACACAGTTAATGGCACTAACGTATTTGTGCTTCATCCCTGCCAACGAGGGAGCACAAAGCCCTCATCAAGCTGTCTCATATCATCATCATCATTCAAAGCACACAAGCTCCTTCCTGCTGCAGGCGTCATCACATTAGAATCACAAGCACCTTTGTACCTGGGATGTACAAAGCGCGGACGCGTTTGCGTTGTCTGGCAAATGGACAAATGGGGGTGAGACAATGAAAACCCACGTGTCCTCGTGGATGAGGTTTCCGTTCCATGTCTGCAATAAATCCACTAAATTATACATTCACTTAGTAGCCGGGCTTCATCTTACATATTGTTTGTGTTTCAAGGACTCCTAGCAGCCCTCAGCTTGGATGGTTTTTATTCTTATACAGCTGCAAATGTTCCTTAGAGACGGAAATAATGTCACATATATCCCTGTGATCAGCACATGAGAGTTTTAATCTAACCTGAAATCCTCTGTATGTCCATCACACAAATTCTTTTTCAGAGGTCAAAGGTCAAATAGTTTTTTATTGTCATTTCCACCACGTGCAGCACATAGTTATTTAATTATTTGCCTTTATTTAACCAGGTTGATCCCATTGGGATAAAAAAAAAAAAAAGACCTCTTTTCCAAGGGAAGCCTGGCCAAGACAGCAGCCTAGGAAAGTTTGCGACAATTAAGACCAGAGAGCAACTCACACAACACAAATAAAACGCATGGAAGAATAAAAACAACAGGACTGGCTCAAATGTTTTTCAAAGATCCAAGGGTGATTAGTTCCTTTAACTTTAAAGTTTTCTGCAGGTAATCCCATGTAGCAGGTGCTACTAGAGGTCTACTAGAGGTTCCTCCGTCCTAGACCATGGTGCTACATGAAGACACAGGGCCATACGCAGACAATACAAGGGACTGAAGTGTGCACGCTTATGCAAATGACGCAAACAGTGCAAAAAGTACTAACAGTGCTGATTGCACAAGCACGCTCGCAGAAGGTCACAGACGGAAGGCTTGCCCCCGCGAATGAACTCTGCAAAGATTGGATTGTACAGATGCTCCCTTATTTTCATTACGGCCAGACCCGAAGCAGAAGTCAAGTTCCAGTGATAACACGTGCGTGCAGGTGGTCTAAAAAAAGATCGTGCTAAAGCAGAATGAGCTTGTTTATCTGAGGAAATGAGCTGTTTCCTGTGCCGTCGGAGTGTTCTCCTGCTCACGGACGGATTGGAGCTTTATCCAGGCTCGCTGGACTTCAAAGGTCAGCGCTTTTAATTTAAAGCTATCGCCCGCAGCTGCCGCCCTGTTCCCTGCTGAGAATATAATGTCGCTCTCGGTTTGTAGAGAAATGATTTTGCTCTGCGTCAAATATACTGAGACGAGCCCTGCATGTGGCACTGGAGAGTCTCTCTTCTATCCAGGCATCCCTCAAAACCTTGTTGATTTTATTGAATCATCCCTTGCGATTATGATTCATTCACGCAAATTGTTTACGTTCATTTCCTTTCTTTGAGAGAATCCGTGACGAATGACCTGGACCCAGTCAGACGGTCGTGCCTTGCAAGTCCTGGGAGACAGTGTTGAAAAAGAAATCACATGATGTTGTGTCTCAAGGGTCGCTTCTTTTGGCCAAGTTTGTTTCTGCCAGCATTAAAATGAGTCACTTGACAAGCCGACCTTAGCGGACCATTATTCGACCCTCCCTGTGTCTAATCAGTCAGCTGATAAAATATTTGATTGTGCTCCGGTGGCTGGCACCAGAATCTGCACCCTGTCCTGCAGCACGTCCAAATTAAAGCAACGATTTCATCCGTGCCAGGGTTCGCTATTCCTAACGTGGCACGAAGGCTCAAATTTCACTTTGAAACTGTTTTCACAGAACTGCGCAACGAGCATTTAAAAAGAGAGCCGGGGCGCTTGAGCTTTTATCAAGGTCGGAGCTGTGTTAATAAACCTCCAGAGGAAAGACAGGAAGCTGCAGACAACACAGCAGCGTGGCAGCCAGCCTAGGTGCGCCGCGATACACAAAATCATTTCCTGGTGCCACTCACGTTTTCATTTAATGAGTTACCTCAGTAACAAACAGTCTGATTAAGCAGGGACAGGTTCTGGACCAGTGAAGCATTTTCCAAACCAAATGGACGACTGCAAAGAAAAAACAATCGTCCAAGATGAAAGCACGGCTGAAATCTGTGCGACGTCTGAAAATAATGGAAACACCATAAATAAAAAATGAATTGCAATAAACTGGGTTGGGGAGCAGCAGTCAGGAACCCTGCAAAAATACTGCGCCCAGGGGGGCGAGGGGGGGGATTTCAGAATCCACACTGAGCTCAATTATAAAAAGAAAACCATTGTGAAGAAGAAGAACCCTCACTATCATGCACAGACAGCCTCTAAATGTGGATATTTGCTTCACCAAACCGGCGCTGCCGCCTGAGCTGTAACAGTGAGACGTTCCTGTTTTGTCTGCTCCCCTTTGTTGGCACTCTAATCATGCATTGCTCATCTTTCTCTTTCACCAGACCCAGCACAAACAGCGTCGCGTTTGTTGCATCCAATTGTCGGCGTGCTATTTTTAAACGCGCAGCAGTGTCACTCGAGGCCCTGCAGAAAATCATTGTCTTGTCCCGAATAAACCGTTTGCGTGTCTTCCCTCAGACACGGCACAATTAACAGGGCCGTTTCAGCCGCCGCAAACGGAGACGCGTTTAAGGAAAAACACTCCGGAGGAAGAGCAACAAAAATTCTGACTCTCGACACGCCACTGATTGGAAACAAACCATACAGTCAACAATGCTTCACCTCCTTGTGCCGCTTTAATGAACACCACGGGGAATAGAAAGGGAAAAAGTGATTTCCTGTGAGACACAGTAATGAATGTTATCAGACAATGGCCTCTCCACACTCGCTGTTACTCAGCTCAAGGTCAGAGTTTTTTTTACTATAACAAGGTCTCTATACAGTGTTTCCCCACTGTAATTTGCTGCAACCGCAGAGGTCAGTCTGCTTCGGCCAAATGTTTCAAGAGAAAATCACTGACAGCAACAAAATACTTCAATTACTTTCAAACTTGAGTCCATTCCTTACAGGATACTATTTTTCCATTGGTCAAGGATCCACTTGCAGGTTTTCCTGGTTGTAATCACTGCTTCTGTATCTACTAATTTCACTGTAAGTGGGATCTGTCCACCCATCAATTACTGTATGTTGAAGCCCTATAGAGGCTTATGAGGGAATAGACCTCGTATCAGATGTCATTATTGGAGGTCAGTCCATCACATGGCTAACACAGAAATACACAACCAAACACACTTAATATTTAACTGGCATGTCTTAGGACTGTGTGTGAATATGGAGCATCTGGAGAAAGGTTTAGATTTAAATTTTTATCATAATTGTTCCACTGGAAGCAAACAGAGAAACACTCAAAATGTTAAAGACTGCCAGACATCTCTGTCTCATACACTTCGACAACCATGGAATTAGTCTTCCATTACAAACATTCAAAACTGCTAAGGAGGAGGGTCTCTTAACGGGAGTATGAACAGTAGAATTACAGCAGGTGTTGGATGACTGATTGTCTTTAAACTTTGTAATCTGTTAATTTAAATAAACCAGGAACAGTCTTACAAAGCTATTCTTTCACTTTAATGACAGACAATGGTTTTCCTAAAAAAGAACAGGACAATAAAAACACAACAGCATCCATGCATTTGTCATAAAAGAATACTCTTCACCTCTGTATGTATACGTCATGAAACAAAACCCTGAGCACAGAGGTCACGAACTAAATGAGGAGAATCATTCATCATTCATTAACGTTCAGCTAAATTAAATGCGTGGAAGACATTTGGAACTTCCTAGAATCTAAATGGAAAAACATTTTTTTTGGCACGCCTCGCTGTCGCCAGGAATCGACTCCTTCTTTTGAAGAAAATAAAAAAAAAGAAAGAAGACAATCTGGTGATCTCGCGGTTAACCAGAACAGAGCTGGAGTTTATTTTGGGAACGCATAAACTATTTTAACAACCAACTGCAATCAGTTAAGACACGAGGCAGATGAGGGCAACCTTTTTGATTTTCACGTTGCTCCAAATTGTGCAGAACAGTTTGAAATATCAGTCTTATAAAAAAAAAAAAGATATTACACAAGCCAAACTATTCTGTTTAAGAAAAATATATTTCTTCTGTATTAACAAATATACAAAGTGATTTATTAAAAATTATGTAAAAATAGCTGCTAACAAAAGTCAACATCAGTAGAAAAGGGCTGATCTTAAAGGTAAACTATCTGGCTGTGAAATCGTTCGGTCGACGTCTCTGGCTCACGTGAGGTGGGTCTGGTGAATTCATTACAATGTCCACAGATATGGGAAATGAAAAGCGATCCAGCATCTGCGCAATCTTCTCCTGAGGAACACCCTGTTTGTTCCTCCTGGATGGGGGGAAACAGATCAGAGTGGCTGTGTTAGGGTATGAAATGTGAAGAAGTAGTCTTCTAATCCTATAATAACATGATAATTAAGAAATCCTACTTTTCCAGCTCATAAGGATCAAATTTCCATCTGGTGTCAGGTTCACAAAACTCCACTTTGTATCCTCTCTCCAAAGCCTGTTGCATAAATTGGACATTTATTATTAGGAGCTACGGAGGTGGTCTGAAACACTAAAAAATATAATACATATTGACATTGGACATCATCACTAACCATTCTGACATACGGCTTCATTTCCCAGGCTTGGAGGTTTGTGTTATCAATAATAATGGGAGAACATCCGTCGTGCAGAGCATCTTTAGCTGAGAGAGAATATAGTATTACAAGAAAATACAGATGTATGTTACCAGAAGAGCTTGTGCTTCAACAGTAAAATATTCTCAGTGCAATTGCAAAAAATTAAACTTCCAATGAGTTTGAGATGTGCAACTATTTTACATTCACTTTTTAATAACAATATTAAAGTCTCTTCAGAGCATATTTCTAAAACTTTATTCGCCTGCAGGGCACACACATCAACAACTACAGTCCCCTTTAATAACTTAAACAAAGCTATACCCTGAAAATATGTCAAAATGGAAACTGTATTTCATGACATCAATCACTGAACATGAACATGCATTTAATCAGACCGCACCTCTGCTCTGGTTCCATTCGTGTGCGGCTCCAAGAAGGCCTGGGTCATAGCGGTAGTCATTTTTCTGTGCGAAGTAGTCATCTGTGCTCAAAATGATGCCACTAGGACCAGTGGACAGCAGCTCCCTGTGACAAACAATACCAAAGTGTTGTTTATACAACATGCACGCACAGATGGACGCAAAATAAATTTATGGAACTCAATATTATAATAAGATTTACTTGGCCAGTGTTGATTTCCCAGATCCGGGTAAACCCCTCATGAGGATCAGCACCAGGGATGAAGGGTATGCATGACGATCATCACAGGGATCGCAGTGATGTCGTCGTTCCCACACGTCATTTTCTGGCTCAAAATCTTGATCTAACTGAGACCATTCACCGTTTCTGTCACTAGACATCCTGTTTAGGTTATCTGAGTGTGGAGTATAGCTGAAGTCCCGATAGTCCCTGTCCAAGTGATGAGGCAGATCGCCACGAAAGTCCCGAGAGGGGTGACTGGCTACATTCGGAGGTGGGAACCTAGGAAATGTTGGAAAATGCGACTCGTCTTGATACTGGTTTGTCAAGCCCGGATGATTCGAGGTAGGATTCATAGGTGGTGGCGGGATTTGTGGATTTGGGAACGCAGATAGGGGTGGTCTGTGAGGGAACGGTGGTCTGTGGAATCTGGGATTCGGGGGCCTGTTCAGTGGTGGTGGAGGATAATGCCACTGGTTAGAAACAGCATTAGCAGAGCTGAGCTCCGGGCCTGGCCTCTGTCTTCTCGAGTAGTACGGTTCATTTTGATACCAATGAGGCCACGATGACTGAGTCCCTTCACTGTTTCTCGTGTTGACAATTTTCTCCCCTGGAACATCCTGAGTCTCTTTGCTGGTAGATTTGTTAGGAGGTCTGCGTTGTTGGACGAAGCCCGTATCTTGTTTCCCTGGGTTACCATTAGCACCATCAGGTGTATCGATCCGCTCAAGCTCTTTGTAAAACTCACTCAGCGAGTCGTCAATGTCTGACTTCACCGGGGCTGTTTGTGGAGGAAATGCTGGGCCTATGAAAGCAGTGCTTGTGATTCCCACTTCTTTTAACACACGCTCCCTCACACCTCTGTCCTGACTACTGCAGCCATTACTCACACAGTTGGTATTCTTGTCAGCAGAGTCATCTTTACAATCTTCTGTACTTTCACCCACACACAGCTTTTCTGTGGCATTAGAGGTCGTACAGGAGGATTCAGTGAGAGACATCTGCGTGGGGGGGGAAACAGAACAGTTATTAAATTGGGCAGCCAAGGAAATATCAACTTTAAGAAACTATTTTATCGTATATGCAGCCGTACTACATACAATAACGTTGAATGTAATCTAATCTCCGGTTAATCGGAGTTAGTATATTAGTATGCACGTGTTGGTACCACAGTCACCTTACATTACCATTAATATGTGTATCTGCATTTATAAAACGGTTTCGTAACACATTTACAGTGTTACAATCAAATTAAATCTTTGCCGACAGCTAACGGTCATCTATGAGCTAACGTGTCGCCCCACGCGTTATACGGAAAACAACAAATAAAAGAGTAAATAAAATTAATAAATAACTAAAGTCTTCAACGTAAAGGCGTGCTGTTAATGTCGTCTGTAATGGAAGCTTACCGTACACATTCAAAGTACATAAATGAAAGGACAAAAGTGATATTAATGAACCCAGGTGAGAATTTTTAAACATCGCTGTCGCCTTGTGTTTACGGAAGTGCCTTTATTCTTCTTCGTTTCATTATTTACGGCAGACGAACAGGTTAGTGAGTCCGTCAGCGCCACTGCAGTGCGAGATGGGGAACTACAAAATGTGGACAAAATACACTAAGTGGCCGGTTTGAGTTACAACTGTATGATCAACTTAAATCTAATACTTCCGTTTTGCCAAAATGTGTGATTTTATTAAGCTACTAACTATTCAAATTAGGATTTAGTTTACGTGAACTTTTTTCCTGCATTATATTGAAGGATCTCACAACATAATTTATACCAAATTACAACACATCGGGAAAAACAATATAATTTTAAGGCAAATAAATTGCTGTTACACCAACATTAAAATTTTTTGACTGATTTAACACATATGGAAAACGGTCTGCCTGTCAATAAATCTAAACATGTGTTAGTTACTACACTTTTGTTACAACTCAACATCAGCAAGACTAAGGGGGTGGTGGTGGACTATAGGAGGAACTGGAGGAGACTTGTCCCAGTCACCATCCAGGATGAAGAGGTGGAAATTGTGGACTCGTACAAGTACCTTGGAGTCCACATCAACAATAAACTGGACTGGTCTCATAATAAAGACGCCCTCTACAGGTCGTTTGGTGTCTGTAGTAGACACCTCAAAACCTTCTACCAGTCTATGGTGGCCAGCAGCTCTTCTCTGATGTGGTGTTCTGGTGGGGCGGGGCAAAGACTGGTGAGTTCAACAGAATCAATAAACTTGTGAGGAACGCCCACTCAGTGGTGGGATTGCACTTGGACTGCTTAGAAACTTTGCTGAGAGGAGGGTGAAGGACAAAATCTGTGCAATATTGGACAATCCCTCTCACCTCTGCACGACGAGCTGTGGCTGATGGGCAGCTCATTCAGCCAGCGGATCATCCCACCCCGGTGCAGAACTAAATGCTTCAGACGCTCCTTTGTGCCCACTGCCATCAGACTGTGCAACAGCAGTGTGAACAGCACACAGCTCTGACCTCACCGAGCTCATATGTAGAATACCTACACTGTCACTTTATCCACAACTGCTGTCACTTTGTGTGCTGTACTTTTTGTTGCCTGTTGTCCTGTTTCATGTTGTTGTCCTATTTAATTTCTTTCTGGTCACTGTTTTGCTGCTGTAACATTTGAATTTCCCCAACGGGGATCAATAAAGTACTATCTTATCTTACTAATTAGCAACCTTTTAAGTGGTTTCCATTGTTGCCTTCAGTATGCCACTATGCTATAAAACAACGACAGACACAAACAGCACAAAAACAATTACTCATATTTAAAACAGTAAAAACAGTGATAAATTACAGAATGCACTTCTGAATTAGAGTAAGAATTAATGGTGCAGAGATGAAACATTAGGACTGAAAAGAGGATTCCAGCATGAAATGATGACATGATTTTACCGATGTGAAGTAAATTCAACACTTTAATGATTCCAGTGAAACAACCAACACAACCACAAAATATGTACACAGCATTTACATAAAACATTTGTACAGTTCTTTTTTTTAAGAGGAAGTGTGCTTGTCACAATACAGTCGTATGCATCTACTTTCCATCGCCGACACGCAATGCCTGCGTATCGATCATTGCCAGCTCTTCGTCATTCACCCATTCACCCTCCCCCAAGGAGTCAACGGGTTTGTGAGGTGTGATCTGTGCAGTTTTTAAAGTGCTAGGTGCTCCAGATCTCCGAGGGGGGTTGAAAGTCTTTTTCACAGAAGGAGAAACCACTGGGCCCAGATGGGAGAGACGCGGCGGAGACGGAACACGAGACAGAAAAGCCAGAGCTCTCCTTCTTTTCAGGCTTCTGGGATCTTTTTCTGCCGAAGATGTTTTTGCAGGAACGTTCCTGCTGACAGGTGTTAGAGCTCCAACGCTTCTGATTGGTTTCTGATAAACAGCCTGCATAAAAAGACAGCGTGAAGTGGTTAAGATAAATGTATCTAGGAATAATATACCGGGAGCATAGACATTAACTCACAGCTGTTGAGGAAGCAGGGCTTTGTGGCTGCAGAGCTGGAGAAGAGACGGAGCTCAGGCCATCAGGTCTCAGCAAATGTGAAAGCTTCTCCTCCGCAGTCAGAAAGAAGTTTTCTTGACTCTGACAAGAAAAACAAGGCATACAGAGTGGGCTACGGGTTTTGGCTAATTCCTCATAATTAAAAATCCATTTCTGTTCATAACAACTAATTTTAACTTGACAACACTTCCATGATACTTGAGAAACATTTCACTTCCTATTTAGCATTTCCAATTTCATCTATCATAATCACAAATAAACACTTGTACATTCGTGCTGATTTTGAAGCATGTCAGCATCTGTTGAGGTCTTAACACTGTACCTGGACCAGGTTCTTGATTTGGGTGAGGGATTCCTGCAGGTGCGCTTCTTTGGGGTTCGTAGAGAAGACGGTGAGATCTCCAGCATAGACGACCGGAGTGGGATGCATGGACTGGCCTCTCAGCTGCAGGTTGCTCAGAGCCAAGAGGACACGTGGTTTCAGCACATCTTCCAGGCCAGCCTGAGACAAACTGCTGAAACAGCGCACTTTCACAAAGTTCAGATCCGCGTCGGCCAAAAAGAACGCGGGAGAAGAACCTGTGTGGAAAAGCACAAACGATTAAAACAGTAAATAATAAACTGTTGACAGAAACAAGAAAAGATGAATCTAATTACTTACCCCGTTCATCTACGATACTAATGACACATCCTGTGAGGTCAACCTCTCCACATAGCGGCTGGTATTCTGGGTTTTGAAGATTCACAAAATTTGTGGAGACTCTTGGTTGGAAATGTGCCGACAACCACTCCTGGGAAACCTGAACCATGAAATAAGATATATATTAGAAAATGTTTCTAACTTGCATAGTATATACAAAATTCCAGAAGTGTTTCCTACACTACCTGTAGGTCCAGAAACTGTGTTTTCTTTGTCCCAGTGAGCTGAACGCTTTCAACGGTGCTGCGTTTCTTTCCTTCAGAAGTGGTGAGGTTATAGACTTTGTAGCGACAGCCTTCTTTCAGTAGAGACTGAAGGTCAGAGGACGGTCGCCACAGATTCAACTGGTAAACTAAAACCAAGCAAAAAAAAAAAAATAATAACTACAATGAACACATGCACATAACAGTGTTGTAAATGAATCCAACTAATAGGGATGTACCATTGCCATCTTGGTCCGTGGAATCAGCGACACAAAGCCTCCACACGGGTGTAACATCTCGTCTGGGACAGTTCTTTTCGTTATCCTCTCCTTCAAGAGCCCGTCGATATCGATCTTGTAATTCCGTCTGCTTCTTTTCCATCAGAGAGCGCCTATAAGTATGAAGAGTCTCCAACTGTTGCTCACTCAAGTGAGCCTAGGACATGGATGCAAAAAAAAAGGTAAAATGATGAAACCATTCATATTAAGAGATTAAGAGAAATTTATCCAACAAACAGTGATTCCTATCACCTCGAGGTAAGCTGGGTCATCTCCCACTGCTTCATACAATTCCTCTCCATCCTGGAGACTTGCAATATCCTGATGACTGAGCATTTGTCTTCTGCGTTGGGGCTTTACATTACCTGGAGACAGCAACTTGTTAAAACATTTTTTTTCCCCCTTCAACTCTGTCCTCACCTTGTAGAAACCATTATTCCCACCTTTCTCAGCTTCAAACTGAGCTTGAATCTTGGCAAACAGGATCTCCATAGCTTTTTGTTTATGGCTGTCGTATCGTCTCGCCTCCTTCTCTTCCGCACGAACAGAACGGAACACGACACCTCCATCTGGTTTCCTCTCCATCCACTGGGCAACGTAACGCAAACACGGTCAGCAGCAATCATGACCTGACATGAACCTCTGGGACAAAACTGTGGCAATACTGTGCATCAAAGCAGCATCGACGCACCTGTATGGGGTAGCTTCTCAGTACGACAATGTCAACGCATCCTACTGGTCCCCCATTGCTATAGAAAGAGGAGACTGGGAGCAGGAACGGCCGTGGATCTTTGTGAAACCCCAGCTTAGCATCCCATCGCGCTGGTCTGCTGCTATTGGCACAGATCTAAACAATAAATCAAACAACCTGTTATTTAGCTGCCATGCAAATGCAGTAACTTGTGACATCGTCCTTAAAGCACCTTTAACATGAGAGATTCAGGTGCCTCCAGAGGGGGGCAAGCATCTTGTGATCCCACCAGCTGAGCCCCGTGGATGATCAACTTGCCGCCGACAGCCAGTCGTCCCTTGCGAAGCATCGCTGTCAAAGGTTCATCCAGCTGGGCTTTAATGGCATACCAACCATCCGTCAGCCAAACGACTCCAGACGGATTTTCAACCTTGGCATCGGTGCCTTCCGGAGCGACGGTTTCATTACGACTCTGTTTATTGGGATATTGACCCCTGGAGATGATCTCGGCGACGCAGAGGACCAGGGTTTTGGCGGATGTGTCGTCCTTTTCCATGATTTTTCTCAGAGCTGGCCTACGGCTGTGGTCCACTTCTACATCATACCTTAAAAAAAATAACATAAATGCTGAACATAACAAGCAATAAAACAATAAGTCGACTCACAGATAATCAACAATTAGTCTAATAATTTAAATTTATTTTAAAACGTCAAAAATGATCAAGTTATAACTTCTGCAGTGTTTAAACTTGCTGGTTTTCGCATTAAAGTGAACATGAAATTTCTTTAAATGTTGTCTTTGTGTGTTGGTGCCTTTAAAGTGTTTGGGGTTTTGCTGTTGTAAGGTGTTAGAATAAGGATTTGGAGTTTAACAGCTTCAGTAGAAATAAATGAACACTTGCACTGGCAATTTCTACAACGGTCATTTTTCACTGTTCTGACTTTTTAATCTATTATGAATTATTCATGGACATTCATAAATAAAACATACAAGATTAGTCCTGGTCTTCTATTGTACTTTACATAATAAGTACAGTAAGCTTTACTACTAATGTAAGTACCTGTACTTCAGCTGAAGTAGAACCTGCTCTGGGGTGAGACAAAGGCTGGCCATCGTTTCCGGAAAGGATTTCTCCATGGAGGCTTTCTTCCACACAATCCATCGGTAGTGATTGTACACCCACGCCTCACTTATCAGTTTCGGATCCACACCCGGGGTGTCACATAGTGCTCTGTGGGCAGGAGATAATCAGTACACTGTGCTTGCAGTCTGTTGTTTTGATTACCACTGCATTATATTAGTTGACTACCAAAGTCTGATTAATTTCACTGATACCTATAGAACTCCTCTTTCCCTGCAGTTCCATCATTGCTGGGGATCAGCCATCCTCCATCAGCAAGCTGAACACCACCTCGGTCTATAAATGTTTCCTCTTTCATGAACTTGAGCAAACTGAAGCGAAACGATTCCGCTGTCTCACTTGTGATGTCAGAAACGTGCTTCTGGACTCCATACTCATACAGCTGAAAAACAAAAAAGATCAAAGTTGTATTTTTAATCAAAACTACGACATGCAACTGTTCAGCGTCAGTTATGGTCTTGCCTGTTTTTGGGTGTATCTTGCTGGGGCTTTTCCACTGACTGCCACTTTCAACGGGATCCTCTCCACTCCCGAAGTTTTGGTCAGAAACAAGCTTCCTGGTTGAGGGCGAATGTTCTGGCGCTTCTTTTTCCTGAGCCTCATGGCCTGCATGTCTTGTGCCAACTCAATACTCTCAAGACTCTGATGTATGTCTGTCAAGAGACAATGAACAAATCACAAATCTTATCTACGCTACGCAGAACATCTACAGGTTCAAACTAATTTCACTTAAAAATGAGTGCATCACTGCACCTTGGCTTCTGGAAAGTGTGTCATCCTCATTTGATTCCTTCGCACCAGAACTGACACAGCCAATAGAAAGGCTTTGATTATCTGTCACATTACTACTTGTACTACTTGTACTGTCAACAACGACAGGTTCATCTGTGCTGCCTTGTGTTTTTTTAGTGGGCGGTACATAAGGAATTACAAAGACATCCTCCTCCTTCTTCTGAGGTTTAGAGGAGCTCTCCTGAACAATGCTTCTTTGTCTTTTGAATGGAGGAGTAAATGCAGGAGGTGTTCTTATGTTGTCCTTGAGTGTTGTATTGGCCTCTGTGTTTGCACTTCTGATGAATGGAGGAACGAATGCTGGCTTCTTGGATTGTGCCAATCTGCTGTCTCCTTTGTTTGCTGGATCCTGGAATCGTGTTTCAATAAAGTTTCTCCCACTCCTATAGAAAAGAAATCACACAAGAGTTCATTGTCTGTCAGCTGCATGGAAACGTGACTGACAATCTACAGGCAACTTACCCAAGTGGCTTTGTGATGTTTGGCTGAAGAGCAGTGCTGTACTTGAAAACTCTGTCTTTCCTCACACCTTAATTAAAAAAATAAATAAATGATTGTATGATAGAAATGTGCATTTTTAGGTAACTTGTTATGGTGCTTGTGATTTACCATCTGGACAACTTTTTACTGGGTGAAGTACTGAACTTCTTGGGCCATGAACGATGGTCCTGTCATATTCTTCCAATCGTTTTTTCAGAGGAGGCTCACCTAGATTTTTTTCAAAACAGTAAGTTTAAAAGGCTAACACGCTGAGTTTGCATGTAAGTAACAACCAGACATTTCATTCATTCATGTGTAATAAAGAAAGTGAGGTACTTTTTAAAACAATGTGCATTTCAAATAGTTCAAATTCAAGATAATAGGAAAAACGAGACAAGCAATGCAGTCCTAACAAAAAAAAAAAAACATACTAGTCACATTCTTGAGTACTAGCACAGAACCTCACCAGTCATATCTGCGTCTTCCATGGATCTTTTCCCTCTTCCCCTTTCTTCCTCTGCAGATCGACCTCTGGATTTTAAGTCGTCTTGCTGTGGTCCAGTTTCTGAAGTCAGCGAAAGACTTTGCTCGGCTTCATCTTCTAACAAGGCTTTAGTGCAGTCCAGAGCTTCCTGTGCGAGAAACCTCTGCTGAGTTTCTGTGCAGCCGGTGAGATCAAGTGACTGAAAGTTTAGAACCGAAGACTCATCTGCTCTCATAACTTTAGGTCCCTCGTTGCTGCCTGTCTGATTAATGTCTCCGTCCAACACACTTGGCGTTTTCTGTTCAAGGCCGTCGTGAAGGTTGTCCTCTCGAAATGCATCCGTCTTGTCTTTAGATGGATCAAACTTACGGTTGTCAGGTGGGTTCACTGAACATGAGTTTGAACCATGACTCTCCCCATCATCAAGTTCTTTTAATAGGTTGTTTGCTTTCAGGAGACTTTTCTCTGACACATGGACTTTTGCTCCCCCTGCAGTTTTGAAGCCACAATGCATTTTTTCCATATTGCTTTGAGCATCTTTGTGATCTTTGTCACTCTCCGTTGTGTTTGAGACAGTTGGGACATTTGTGATCACACTCACGTCACTGAAGAGAGTTTTTGCCTTCTCTAAGGCCTCGGGTGAAAGAACTGAAGGTTTGCCGCTGGCTGAAAGAAATGGACGATGAACAGGAGTTTTGAAATGTGACTGTTTTGTGCCAATTTTATCCCCCACCTCATCACTTTCACTCAGCAGGGATTTAGCTTTCTTCAGAGCTTCAGTTGAAATACAAACTCCTTTTCCACTAGCAGTCTGAAATCCACCTCTCTGTGGTGGCAAAGAGTCCTCACTTTCTTTTTCTAGTTTGCCTGTGGCCTCATCAGTGCATCCCTTTCCAGGATTATCAGAAATGCTTATAGACACACTTTCATCTGGTTTCAGCTTTGAAAAGTTTTTCATCTCACTGCCACTTCTACTCACAGGTCCATTGGTATTGTTCATATCACAGTCTGTGAAGAATGCATCTGCCTCTTTCATTATTTGTGATGAAAGAGATTCATCAAAGTCTTTCAGAAGGTGATTTGCTTTCAAAAGATTTTTCTGGGACACTCTGACTTTTTCTCCTCCTGCAGTTGTGAAACCACAATGCGTTTTGTCTGTGTCTTCGCTACCGTTTTGTTTCCTGTCACCATTCCCCGGGATTTCTGCAGCAAAACTGATGTCACTGAACAGAGATTTTGCTTTCTGAAGGGCCTCGGATGAAAGTGACACTTTCTTACCACTGGCTGAAAGAAATCTACCATTCTTGGTTGGTGGATGATGAACTGGAGTTTTTAAATGTGATTGGTTTACACAGATCTTATCATCTGCCTCATCACATTCACTAAACAGGGATTTTGCCTTCTTCAGAGCTTCAGATGAAATAGCTACTCCTTTTCCGCTGGCAGTCTGAAATCCACTTCTCTGTGGCGGCAACGTGTCTTCTCTTTGTTTCCCTTGTTTGCTTGTGTCCTGAGCAGTGCAATCATTTCCAGCCTCCTCAGAAGTTATTTCTCGCATGCTTATATCTGGTTTCTTCTCGCCGACACTTGCACTTATTTGGCGTTTGTCAATGTCCATATCACAGCCTTTGAAGAAAGCATCTGCCTCTTGCATCATTTCTGTTGAAACAGAATTATCAAGTTCTTTAAGGAGAGAATTTGCTTTAGAAAGATTTCTCGGCGACACGTGGACTTTTTCTCGTTCTGCAGTTGTTAAATCACAATGCATTTTCTCTGTGTTCTCGCCATTGTCTTTTTTCTTGTCACCGTGCCTTGTGTGTGAAACGTCTGACATTTCTGCACCAAGACTGATGTCACCGAAGAGAGATTTAGCTTTCTGAAGGGCCTCTGACGAAAGTGTCACTTTCTTACCACTGGCAGAAAGAAATCCACCATTCCTTGCCAGTGGTGCATGAACCGAAGCCTTTAAAAGTGATGGTTGTACACTACTTTCCCCCCCTACTTCATTACATTCACTCAAAAGGGATTTTGCTTTCTTCAGAGCTTCAGACGAAATGACAACTCCTTTTCCGCTGGCAGTCTGAAATCCACCTTTCTGTGGTGGCAGAGTATCTTCCCTTTGCTTCTCTTCTTTGCTTGGATTGTCAGTGCATTTATGTCCAGGCTCCACTGAAATGTTTACTGAGTCTTTTTCATTGGGTTTCAGATTTAAAAAGCTTTTCTTCTTGTTGTCACTTCTACTCATCGGTCCATTACTACCATCCACGTCACAGTCTTTGAAGAAAGCATCTGTCTCTTGCATCGCCTTTGTTGAAATAGAATCATCACATTCTTTCAGAAGATGTTTTGCTTTCAAAACATTTTTCTGTGACACATGGACGTTTGCTCCTCCCGCAGTTGTGAAACCACAGTGGATTTTATCGGTATCTTCAGTGTTGTTTTGTTTCTCATCCCCATTCCTTGTGTGCAAGACAGCTGGGATTTCTTCAGTTAAACTGATGTCGCTAAAAATAGCGTTTGCCTTCAGAAGGGCCTCTGATGATAGTGTCATAGGTTTACCACTCGCTGCAAGGAATCCACCCTTTCTGGGTGGTGGACCGTGAATGTGAGTCTTGGAATGTGATGCCGTTATATGAAATTCACCCTCAGCTCTTTCACATTCACTAAACAGAGTTTTGGCTTTCTTTAGAGCTTCGGATGAAATAACAACTCCTTTTCCACTGGCAGTCTGAAATCCATCTTTCTGCGGTGGCAAAGTATCTTCTGTTTGTTTCACTTGTTTGCTGCTTGTGTCCAGAGTGGATCCATTCCCAGTATTTTCTGGACCGCTAACTGTGAAGCTCTGATCTGGTTTCAGTTTTGAGAAGTTTACACTCTTGTTGCCATTTTTACTCATTAGTCCATCATTCATGTCCATATCACAGGCTTTAAACAAAGCATCTCCCTCTTGCATTGCTTCTGTTGAAACAGATTCATCAAATCCTTTCAGAAGATGTTTTGTTTTACAAAGACTTTTCCGTGGCATGTGGACATTTTCTCCACCTGCAGTTGTGATACTAGAATTTATTTTCTTGGCATCTTCAGCTTTGTCTTGCTTCTTGTCATTGTATTTCACACTTGGGTGTGAAAGGTGTGGCATCGCGTCGCTTAAACTGATATCACTGAAGAGAGTTTTTGCTTTCTGAAGGGCGTCCGATGAAAGTGCTACTTTTTTACCACTGGCTGAAAGAAACCCAACATTACTGGACGGTGGATGCTGAACTGGAGTTTTCTTGAGAGGTGCAGAAGAAAAGCCAACTCCTTTTCCCCTGGCTATATGTAAGCCAGAGCATTTTGGTGGTGGAGCACAAATATTAACACTGAGCTGTTCTGTTCTTAATGCTTTTTGACTCAGTTGTTTGTTTGTGTCCTCAAGTATATGAACCTCGTTCAACAGACTTTCAGCCTTTTTGATTGCATCAGCTGACACAGATACTTTCTTCCCGCTGGCTGTACAGAATCCATTGCCACTGCTCAAACTACTGACAGAAGAGGAATCAATATTCTTTGATGTGTTGCACAGCATGGAAGAAAATTGCTTTGAAGAGGAAAACTGGTTTCCATGGGGAGATGGTTCATTTTTTAAAGCCGGTGCACCATTATAACCTATACCATTCATTTTCACATCATCTACGGGTGGTTTCTTAGAGTGATGTGACACCTGTCCAGCATGTTCGAACTTGATGCCTCCATTCATACATTCTGCCGCAGGTTGAATGCTCTTCTTATGCTTGATTTTGGCACCATTTTCATCGATTTGCTGGTCTGTTGATTTCTGATCTGTCAGGTTCTCCTCTAAATCTGCAAATAAAGCTCTAGCTTTGCTCAGGCATGCTTTTGAAACTCTCAAAGCATTTCCTCCTGCAGTCTTAAATGCTACAGCACGCATCAAAGGATTCTCCAGCTTGTTTGTTTCAGTGTGTTCAGTTTTGTCAAGACTTTGTGGTTCAGTTGACATAAGACTGCCTTCAGTAATGTGCTCTGAAGAGGACGTTGCCTCGCCAACAGAGGAATTTTCTTTTGTCACTGTACTTGACATTGACATACCTGTGGCTTTACTTGAAGCATCTGCTCCTCTACTATTTCTCTTATCAATTAAAACAGAGGTCATTTGGTCAGGCATCACAGTTTTTGCCATGTGCTTTTCAGCATCTGAGTTGAAGCTGTCATCAAAATCTATACCCTTAAGAAAATCCGGGTCAAGTTCCTTGTCAGTGTTCTGTGGAGTGGCGGCATCATCTTGACTATGCTTTTTTGGCTTTTCAGTTTTGAACTGTGTAAATTCAAATTGGCTATCTGCCTCTTCCAACAGAGTGCACAGTTCTGTCACATCAGCCATTTGTGAAGCTGTTAATTGGCAAGTGTTATCCCCAAATGTTTCTGTTAAAGGCAGTTGCTGATTCGAGTTAGAGGTTGTACTTTTCACTGATGCATTACTTGTTTTATTTGTATGTTCAGCAGCACGGTCTGATTTGATTTGATGATCAGTAAAAGTCCTTTCACCCTCAGTCTCTTCAAAGAGATTCTTGGCTCTCTCCAGGTTGGCAGAGGAAATCTGTATTCCCTTATTTGAAGCTGTTTTGAACCCTGATGTATGGAGGGAAGGAAGAGAAACTGCAGCTTTCTCTGGCAGACTGCCACAGACCTGGCCATTTAGTGGAATGCAATTAATGTTATCGACAGATCCTTCTGAACTCGTTGGTAGTTGCGCTGATGTGCCCTCTAAGTGCAGCTCACTCTCTCCTCCAGAGCCCAGTGTCTCCCTTTTCTCAAGGCGGGAGCTCTGTCCACTAGAAATTGTGGTTTTAGATTCAGCACCAAAATGCACTTTTCTTTTTTCTTTCTTTGCAGATGGGAAAGACGGTTGACTTTGACCAATGTCCTCTGAGCAAGGAAGAACAAATGAAGATGCGCTCATATGGGTGTTGTCTGCCACACCAGACTGGAATCCACTGTCACCTGTGGCGCCATCATTGATGGAGAAATTTTGATTGGTGGTAAAAACAGGTTTTCTGATGCCATCAGAATCATAGCGAAGGGTTGCTTGCATTGCCTTTTGCTTGGCTTGTTTCATGGCAGACAGACAAGTCGATGGACAGAAATGATCCCTTTGTGTATCCTCTGCTGCTTTACTCTGTTTACAAGGTTCTGCCATTTGGCTGAAGTCTTGTGCAAAATCTCTGCCAAGCTGTGAAATATCAAGATCCTGGATTTTTGCTTGAACGGAGGAATGCAGATTTTCACCAGGGAGATTTACTTGGATTGCTGTATTCCCAACAGGGCAATAGACTGCTTCATCTGGGCCTTTCCCCAACTGCTTGACACTCACATCTTGTCCTAAAAGAAAGCATTAAAAAACAGTCATTGTAGAAAGGGAACTATTTCCATGTTAATAGAGAACATATTATCACATTTTCACAATTTATATGCATGAGAAATGTGTTACCAGAATTTGGAATCCCTGGTGATGAGTCCATCTTGTGTGACGGTTGCAAAGTCCCAACGGTGTAAACAAATTTTCTCTTTTTTGTAATAACTCCAGAGTCTGTGACTTTTATGAGTGGTCTGACAGACTGCCCAGAATCTGAGTTCTTCAGCCGCTGTGTTAAAATATCACCATCCACAGAAGGTGGCATTTGAGATAAAGTCAATGGGGACCACTGACTCAGTCCTGTGTCTCCAGTTTTTACCAATGGTGATGAGGGAATGCTGCCAGGTTCCTGGTGGTGTGTTCTTTCTTCACTGGTGTGGTTTGTTGTTGAGATGTCTGGAGAACCACAGCCATTTACGTTTGTCTGAGTGATTTGCTTCCGCTTGGCTCTGTCGAGTTTCACTTTTCTCAGTGATGAACTACTGTTGGCAAAAAACAGTGAGAGAGCATTTTCGGCTCCATCCAGGACACTTGCTACTGTGGTGCGAATTTCTTCATCCTCAATAGCATCTGGCAGCTTCTGTCGCCAAATGCCATCAGTCTTTTTTAATGAAGCCTCGGGGGAAGCAGCACCTATTGACAAAAGAGAAGCAGTCAGTATTAAATTCAATATAATATCAATATTATGCCTCTAAAAGTGTACGCAAACCAACATATGTACATTGCACTAATGCGGTCTTTAAAATATTAGTGAAAAATGATAAGGAAAATCTCAGTACCTTCGCAAACAGAAGGCATATCACTGTTTTTGGCCAGTTCATTTCCAACTGTAGATGTTTTTGAAAGAGAAGGGAAAAGCTTCCACGCCAACTGGGAATGGAAAGAAAAAAGAAAACAAAATATGTTAAGTAATATGAATGATTTTTTTCTTACCATATCTGCTTCATCTGCATTATTCAACAATAACAAAAAAAATATATAATAGCGTAATATGCAATTTTCATTTCTTTGACGTACCATCCTCCAACATCAGTTCCTCTCTTCTTACTTTGATCATATTTCAGATTTTAAAATGTGAGGAATACAGTTTAGTTTATAAGTACTTTAAGTAATTTCACCTTTGTACAAAACCACAATGGATTTAAAATCAAGCGGCAAGATGTGACTGACATTTTGGCTTTACGCTTACATTTAAGAGGTTTAAAATACATATTAACTAGGCCTGCATTTTTGTAATCCATGGGTTTAAGGCTTTCCATCCAAGCATTATATTAATCTGTATATTCATGTTAGTATGTCCAATTCCTTCTGAGTTTGTAATATGGAGGGACTACATGAAAAATGTCCAAAACGGTTAAAATTATATTTTTGTTTGTCACACAAACACAGTTGCTTGGTTTTAGACACTTAAATGTAACATATCTAAGTGCTGCTTTGCTGTTAAAAAATATAACATGCAGGTTTCCCAGAAGTGCCACACGAGCTCAAGCTGAATAGTGCCGTGTAGATTGAGCCTTGCTGTTCTCCATTTACAGAGCCTGTGCTGTGCACAAACGGCTGATATTTTTTTGGCTTACTTCCATAAATTTGGGAATGGGATTAGACGGCTTATTCCAGCACTATGAAAGTCTAAGGTCAACGATGTTGTGGTGAACAGATGCACTGTCTGTCTTGGCAACTGAGCAAAACATTTTAATGTCAAGTTTCTAATTCAAGCTTGCGTGTCACTGACATGAAACTAACACAGAATGAGAAAGATTGATGATGTCTGTTGTGTGTTTGCGCTGGATGGAGTACTCACAACAACATCTTTGTCTCCAGCAACAGTCTCCGGACAAGAACTCTCTTCATTTTTAGCTGTGAAAAAAATGAAAAAATACACAGATTAGTTAAAAAAACAAAACAAAATCACATATTTGTATTCACTTTTAAAACAACGGTTTGTTTCTTTTACTTACATAGAATCAGAGTGGATGACTCTGGTGGGGTATTCAACGAACTGGTCCATGAATAATCAGGATTGATCTGTGCACCAAGACTTTCAGAAATACGGTTGGCATAGCTGATCTGCACCATCACAAGAGATTACAAGAGCAGAAACTTTAACTCCTGAACACAGTTCCAGAGAATCAATGACAGAAATACTGATATTAGACTGAAAATACTTACTGTGGATTTATGTGGAGTGTGAATTAGACCTGTGTGAACAGCAGAAGACAACAAATGTTACCACCGATGATTACATCTTAGCCAATTCATACCAATGAAACAGGGATGGATTTTCAGCTCACCAAAAGTGTCCTGAGGCTGGATACCATTGAATGTGTCAACTGGGACTCTAAAATGACCAAAAACAGACAAAAACTTCAGCAATATGATCAAGAAAACAGCTCAGAATGGAAAATTTTAGAGAATAAAACTTCATCATGAACATATTTTTCTCAAAATACAATCCTTCAAGTTTTATGTTAAAATCAGCTACTTATAATCAATATCACATTATGACAAATCACTTGATAAAGATAAACTTCGTTCCCACTAATGGTACTTACAAGAACAACATTGTGAAAACTGTGTAATATTTTAAACACTAATCTCTTTATTGCTGTTGCACTCACCTCTGTTTAGACGTGTGAAACAAATTTGGACTTGTTGCTGCCCATGGTAATGGTCCTTTTTCTAAGATGCAACATGAAGAATCATAATTTTCACTTTCAACCATGAGAAAGACTCAACAATACAGACAAAAGTAGCAAACTGCAAATTATGACAACAGATCCATATTCTCACTGAGCGAGCATTTATGTGATGGAAAGTGTTTTAATATTGTTTACATATTGATATGCAAGTATTTATGTGGATGTATATGTGGGGATGCCGCCAGGATGGGGTGGGGGAACGGTTCACAACTTTTGTAAGAAATTATATCAATATTGTTGATATGGAAAAACTACAAAGTTGCAAAAAAAGGTGTTTTAATATGCATTACTGCATAAATCCTTCAACAATCAAATCTTACCTTGTTCAGCAGTGAACGAATGCTCATCATCCGTTTCATCTGACACAATTCGCCTGCATCTGAAAACTTTGGGGGTTGAGAACAGCTGACTGTCTACTGCAGTTTTGTCTAAATGTCTTGTAAAATATCCCTCTTGGTTTGCACACAGCTCATCTTGGTCCGAGACATTTTCTTCATTAGCTTGAGCTGTCAGTACCTCAAACCAGTTGGGATCCAGTGGTCCCAATTCTAAAAAAATATAAATAATTGGTAATAGATCATTCATAAGCACATTTAACCACAAAAGAATAGTTTTACTGTGTAAATGCATAAAGATGAGGACTGTGCAACTAAGTAAAGCTTATAATATTCAGTGTTTGTTTGCAGCAGCCACCCAGGCTATAAATAGCATCTGTAACTGTAATGATGATCAGAGTCTGCTCTGCTCCTTTGCAACTTCACATTAATGTCATCTTACCTTTCAATATATCATCTTTGAATGCGTCGTACATTTGCTTTGAGGCTGAATCCATTCCAGACTTGCGTAACTCTTATAGTTTGCTACGTGGCATACCTGGCCTGAGAAGAAAAAATATTTTAATCATTACTTTGTCATCATCACTAAAAAGCAGAAACTGCCTAAGCTTGTTAGCTTCGAGCTCAATGATGCGATACATCACAGCCTGCTGCAGCTTCCGATTCCACTAAAACGAATTAGCCGCTAATAAACAGAGCTAAAGGCAAAGCTATTCCAGTAAAACTGTCAGGCAGATAACGTTGGGGTTTGTTATTGTTGGTTGTCAACGTTAAGAAATCACGGCGAACTTTACACTGAAAGAAACCAGATAGTAAAATAAGTTTTCAAGTTACTTAAACAACATGACGACGTACAAGAGTTTGGACTTTCACGCCGCGATGAAACCATGGATAAAAACGTTGACGAGATGCTTTAGACGGATTGCAAAACCATTGGGTAAAACAACATATAAGTAAGTTATTTATTCACAGCGGGTCAGTCTGCTAGCTAGCTAGTTGGTGCGTGCAATAAACAAACCTCGCGCGCCACGTACCGGAACTTATAGCGCCTTCAAAATACTTTTCAAATAAAACTGCGGAGACGCGTATTTAGTTGATTAAAACAAATGTAACAAGCATAATATATTATTAGAAGACAATACTAAAACAGTTGTTAACATGTGTATTGTATGTGTATTTAACATGTGTTAAAGTAAAAATGATTACGCTTGAAACGTAAGGATGCTTTTATTTTCTAAAGGCAGGCTTCCGTCTTCCTGTCTTCATACCAACCCCGCCCCCTTCCTTAAGATTGACTATAGCTAGAGCTTTTATTATTAGTTAACAAAGTCAGGAAATTAAACCATGATTAACAAATGTAAGTTTTATTGTATTGTTACATAAGTGTACAGAACACCAAAGTACAGTACATTGCAAAGGCAGTAGTATTTACAAGGCAAGAGGCTGCAACAACTCATGTGGAAGCTTTGCAAATATATTGCAACTCATTCTGCATGCAAACTGTAACTTCATAAAAATACAATCTTATGAGTCTGAGCCAAGCCCTCCTTTTCACTATGTACAATTATTCAGTTAAAATAGTTTCTGCATTTGTTCATAAACATTACTCTTACACTTTATAGTACATAGAATTTGCAAGCTTGGCAGGTTTTAACAGATGAAACAAAAATATTTGTTTTCTATAAATCTAGTCTGATAAAAGCATCTTTTTCTCTGGCTTACAATATAAATAACTAATCTATTTGCTAAAAGCTGCACAGTTAGAAGGTACAGTAAGATGTTTTAAGTAACAGATAACCCACACAGCTGCATGTAGGTTTGGAGGGACATTACAGTAGATTTGCAGCATGTAGTTTAATACGAACCACTTCATCAATCAGCATCAATAATTCCATCTGTGATGGTCGTCAGATTTAAAATTACACACTCAAGCACACTTTCAGCACACCTGCACCCACACACAAACACACACACAAGGCCCACAACTTTACTAAAGTCACGAGGCCTCCCTTTTTCCGTACTAACAGTGTCCATGTGATCCATTGCTATGATATTCAAATACATTCTTTCAGGAGACAGTAAACGTCTTCCACTTCAGTGAAGGATTGCACATTTTCCCTTGACAAATAAAACAAAACAACTGAAAAAGAATCATTTAGCTTTGGTATGTCATCTGTTAAATGTGAAAGTTGGTGACCTCAGTAGTAAGTGGTCGCTTTGTGACAGTTTCTCTTATTATTAGTGCAATAAAAGCCTAACTCTGTTTACAACAGCAAAGTCACTCGTCTGTCTAAAAACAACAGTATTGCTGCACGTCTGAAGATCTGACATTATGACTTCCTGATGTACTCTGAGCAAGAAGAGGAAACAGGGGTTTGGTTATTCCCAGGAGAGAGCACTGAGATGATAGCAGCTACCCCAGACAGGAAGAGAGGCATGACACCAGGTGTAACACGCTGTCAGACCGGCATCAGAGAGTCGAGCCTGAAACCCTGGAGTCTGGAAGAAAAGCCGTGATAGCTCTGTAGCCCTGAGCTCGCCGGATCATGTCCCGAGTCTCTCCATTAAGTTCCATCAGCTTCGCAGAGATGTCTGTCAGGTCCTGCTTTGAGCCCACGAGAGCAAATGTTCCTGTCTGACCTAGAGTCTGATGTCTGAAGTAGATGTTCAGTAACGTTTGGACTTCATCCTCAGAAGGACTGCCAAAGATGTCATTAGGCCAAATTGTCCTGCAAAGAAACAAAAGGTACTCACTGACATGTGATATCTAGTTGCACACACTACAAAGAGAAAAAAACATTTTGCGTATCTTACCTGCACTCTCGAATGCAGCGAATTGCTGTGGGAAACTCATTGTTCTTCAGACCCTCGAGGATGGCCTGCACAGCGGCCTCAGAGGAGCAGAGAGTGGGCTCAAGGCAGGAGCTCTCACGGCCAGCCAGCTCATCATCCGTCACCGAGGCTGCTGCTGCCCTCAGGTTACTCTTTAAATGATTCAGCTCTCTGGACATATTTGTCAGCTGAACGTCGAAAGGGATTAATGTTATTAAACAGGGACAATGATCAGACAGCGGGTGTCATGGATTCAAAAGCAGAAGAAAAGAAAATGCGCATACCTCAGGAATAGAGCTTATTGCGTGGACCTGTTCAATCAGCTTACAGTAGGATTGAAAAAGCAGCAATAACTGGAAGTGAAGTTTGTAGAGTCTTTGACAGAGCTCCAGTTGCTGGAAGAAAGAAGAACAAAAGTTATTAGCAAAAAAAAACAACCTTGCTCTCTTCAAATCAGCTAGATTTCTCGATCTTGGGGTTTACTCAATACTTAACTGGACATTTTCTGGGTAATGCTTTTGGTCGACAATGAGTTTAGATATAACAACTACAAAAGACTGCTGAAAATTACAGAACAGTAAATACAAGGTTGGCTTTCAGACAAAGGAGAGTAGAAACAAGCCTTATCCAACTTACAGCCAGAGATTCCATTTGCTACCAAGCAAGCATGTTACAGAGTAGAGACGAAGTAAGAAGTAAGAAAAAAAAGAGAGAGAGAATAAAGGGCATGCATTTATTTCCATTTAAACGTGGGTAAAAAAAAAATTACAACAGGTAGTTCTAGCCACATGCATGGAGGAAGGAGAGTGAGGGTCGATATGTGTGTAAACTGAAAACGAGGCTGAATTCATCAAGTGAAACAAGCTGAGCAAATTAACACTTTAGCCTGCTAATCACCACAAATGCACTCACTTTGCAGGGAATCTCTTCGCTAATTAACACCAAGACATTCTATTGTGCTGTTAACTTCCCTCAGTTGTGAAGTGAGTGCAATTGTTTACAGCTACATCAAATGCAGCACACAGGAGAAGTTGCTCTCATGCCCGGCAGAGCTGAAAATGACCACAATGCACACCGGAGAACCAAATAATCGACGTGACGTGCGGAAAAACTCAAAAGCTGTCAGGTGCTTGACGTTTGCAGAGTGTGAGAAAATTAGAGGTAACACTCACAGAGCTACAGTAATGCAGAAAGTGCAGTATGAGAGATCAGATGAAATGGAATCCTTAGTATTTGAAGTCATTTTGGTAGAGAATCAACAACCATTGTCATGTACACTGGCTGAATGCATTAGCAGCTGCCACGACAGTACATCAGTTATTGCTCAAGTTCCTTAAAAATATACAGTTTTACCTTTTCCTCATGCTCCATTGGTTGACATGTTATCACCGTGCCTCCTGCACTCTTGGGAAAGGTGGCCTTGCAGTTGCTCAGCCACTGTTCGTTAAGGAGATTATGTGATCACAATGTAAACAACATAAAAGTGACATTCAGGCCGGCTGGCACAATGATGAATCTCCTTACAGTGAGAACCGCCTCCTTTCGGTTGTTGTAGGTGTCAAGATATTCCTGAAGTTCCAACACACTGAATTTCATTTTCTCCAGTAGTCCGTAAGACATAATCTGTAGAAGTGAGAATCTGTTGTTGAATTTGTTTAACCGTCAGTGATATGAAATCAGAAAAGTATCACAGGTGGGATCACTTACCGTGTCCGCATCAATAAATAACGTCGGGCACTCTGAGCATGACGTCAGCATCTGTGAAGACCTCAGAAACTTTGAGCCTAAGCCTCTCAAACCATCACCAAGGTAACTCACAGCGTCGCAGGTCAAGGAACAGAATTTGGTCTGGATACTCTGCAAACCAAAAAACATGCTTCTTTTTTTTTCTGAAATTCTACCCTGTCACATTTGACCAGTGGAGTGAAAAACATCTGGTTAATGAGTCTCAGAAGATTTTCAAACGGAAGGCATCCGCATGGTGTCCTGTATTTGTAATTAAGCAGACCTCTTCTGAAAGGAAGACTCTCTGAAAAGGTTAATCAGCCAGCTAACTAATCCGGTTACCCTTTCCGTTTAATTATTCAGGCAGACCTGACACGCCGCTTGGGACTTCTCTTTCGTACCTGGAAGAGTGAAGAAAACACATGAAAAGTGTACACCGCGCAGGACCCGTCCGAGTCAGACACAAGCTGGTTGATGTGACTCCGCCAGGCCTCCTCTGCGTCGTCGCACACCGTTGGCTGGAAGGCCGCGAGGATGGCGGAGAAGAAGGGGGACGGCGGCGGTGAAGAACGCGAATCGAGCGTGTCGTCTCTCTCTTCCTCAGCAAGGCTGGACACACATATATGCCGAGTTACAAATCATGTTTGTTTTTTTGTTTTTTTTCAACTTTGCATATTATATTGCAGATAACTGTAGCCACCTAGGGATGAAGCTGTCTACGTCCAGTTCTCCTTTGTAATCGCTGTCCACCATCAAACTGTCACCGCAATGATATTCAGGCGGCAGTTCACTGATGGAGAGAGACAGGTCGTCCTCGTGGACATTGGTGTCTTCGTCTTCTTGTGTCACCTCATGCTGAAAGAAAGAAAGAGGAACACATGTTTTCCCTGCAACTGGTAAAACTTAGCCACAGTCACAAACAGGCAACATGCATGAAATGTATTTAGTTATCATTCCCTGTTATTGCTTAATGATAAAAACAGACAATTATGTGGGTAAAATAGACTAACCTTGCCACGGGACCCTATGGAAACTCCTTGTGGTTGTTTTTTTTAATTTTATTTTTTATTCAATAAATATAGTGTGCATAGACTGTGCCAATTAAATCGGTTTATAAAATAGCTTGACTTTAAGCCAGAGTTGTGGCCCTGCACACTCGTAGTTTTTGGACAGGCAATGTGTAAACCTTTCTTGACCTTCCACATGCCACAGGTTTTTAGTTGTTGCTTAGAGCCACCCACACAGAAGCAATAGGTATACACATTGCCTTAAACAGACAAGACACAGAAAGAAAGATTTTGTTTTTCTACAAATGGCTACAATCCCCAATAACAATCCCGCATAATCGCTGCAACAATTAAAAAAAAAAAAAAGAGGGACACACCAGCCCAGAGCCCAAAGCGTTATGGATCATCTGCTTAAAGGTTTTAGTTCATTCTCCTTTTGCATGCAACTAATAAAATATTAAGAAAGATAGTCTCATGCTCTACCTTAAAGAGAGGAAATGTAGAAAAAGTCATAACATTTAACCCAAAGCACATGTAACATCCAAGACATTTCACAAGAAAAAGATGCAGCGTATTAGCTCCTTATTTGGCAAAATTAGTAAAGAACTCCAGTATGGAGTTGCGATAGGAATTAGTAGTTCCCAGAATCTCAGACACTCTGAAACCCTTATTCACCCGCTGCTTCGAGTCCTCTGGCAGTTGGACCTCGAAACTAGGATTTTTGGTGTTCAGAGGAGTCGAATCTCCCGAAGTTGTATTGAAAAAGGGAGAGGGAGAGTCCATGCTACTGACTTCAGCGGTCGGAGAGAGGCTGACAATCTGAAAAAAATACACAATTTAAAAAAAACAAAGAATTAGAACTGCAAAATCTTGTGTTAGAGTGTGAGACAAATGTGGAACAAGACAGGTGTGGGATGACAGCTGCACTTTCCATCTGCCACAATTCTTCAATCTGAGCTTTAAAAATTAGTTTCTAGCATTACAGTCGAAACTAATATTTGCACTCGTATACTACATATGCTATAGGGCTAGGTTTTTTCTTCCTTTCAACATTAAATTATTGGCATATATACATATAATATATGAACTTACAAGCTGTGAGTGAGAGAGTATCTGGCTGGCAGAGAGAGAATCCTCCTCCGATGACTCATCTGAGTCTTCATGGGTGATCTTGCTGAGGCTCGGCATGCTGCTGGACAGCTGACTCTCCTCCAGGGGCTGCAGGTCACTACGGTCCAGACTGTCCATGGAGCGTCTACGCACCCCCCAGTTGAAGTTGTCCATAGTCTCTCCCTGGGGAACAGTGGACAGCCTTGATTTAGTAAGATGCAGGCTTCAGCACAGTCCAGTCTTTTAAGCAAACCCATGCACACACAACCTGCACATACTTTCACACAACCATGCAGTGCAAGGAGTTCAAGGAGTGGGGAGGTTTCCTTTAAAATGTAAGAATACTGGATGCAGGGTAATGATACATTTACAAGCTAATACAGACGTAAATGAATATAGATTATAACCATCGTATAGAGAGCTCTCAGATATTGTCAGCCTTTCTATATTTACACGATTGAATCCTCTTGTTCAAACTGTCTCTTGTTTAGAATACAGAGTGACTTTTAAGTCAGCCAACTTTCCACATTCCACCAAAGCTCCACATCAACAGGTCAAAGAAGGGAGGATTCCCCTGTTTAGTTTACAACCGGCTACTCAAAGAAAAAAGCAAAGTCAAAGCTTTTTGGCCTTTTTTCTTTTTTTTTTTGCTCATTTTCAAAGGAAATCATCCAAAATATGAGATCAAATGCAGTTTGACGAGAACTCCTTCCTCAGACCTTGTTAGTTCATCTAACTTTTGATTTCAATAAATAATAAAACTGTCTATGCTGCACTTTTATTGAGTTGTTTTTTTCAGTCGATGTGAAATTTTATGAGGCTCAAGGCTGAAAATATAATGATGTAATGTGTGTTTATTTTAAAGCTTGATAATTATTAGAACAATGCAACAAATAAATTTAACTATTTAAAGAGAGCATTCATGCATATCTCCTCCAGTGAAGGGAAATTGAGATTCCTGTACTGGTTTAGTGAATAATCCAGGGCAGAATCAATGTGTGTAGTAAGTATAAATCATGATTTTAGTGTGAAGGCAAAAAGAACAACTAAATTGTGTCTCTAGGTGGAGCTAAAATGTCATGACATGCATTACGTGATCACTGGAAAAGATATTTGCAAACCTTTTTTCGAAGGCATGAAAACTGTGAATATTTACATTAAATCATAGATAAAAATGGGAATTTTGTTTAAATTACCACCATCAATACTCTCACAAAGATTTTTAAATGATCAAACACAGCAGAAACTCAATCATCCTGATTAAAGATGCGTTATGCTCACATATAGACCGTGATGTCTTTTAAGAAATAAACTACACGGAACATTGCAACTCAATCAGGTTTTTAAATTACACAACATGCACACACATCTGCTACTCTTTGTCATCAGTGTGGCAGCTGACTGAATATTCTGCGCAAGCAAACACAGCAAGTCAAAAAAATGCAACGTGGCTAAACTTACCTGTAGCTCCTTGATAGCGAGGACAGAAAAAAACAGAAAAAGAAACCCCATTACACAGTGCAGTGCTCTTCAGAGGACAACACTCTGTGTCTCTTCTCGCTAATGTCACTGGCGTTTCTCTTACTGCCATGTTGTCGTTGTCGTACATCAAATGTAAGAGGCTGTGACACTCACCTCTCCATCCTCAAGCTCAACATCCAGGAAGTCAAAGTCTCTGAAGACTCTAAACTGCTGCTCTGAGGTGGTGTCGTCCATGTTGTCTAGTTCCCGGGTCCCTTCGTCGGAGGACACCAGGCTGGGCTGGTGCTCTATAAGGTCCAGCTCCCCGCAACTGGAGAAGATCACCTACACAGAGAAACGGAAAAAAAATGTTGAATTTTTTTCATAATAAAGATGCTAAAATTCATAGGCCTGTGAAAATAAAAACATACCGATGGATTTTTTGTGAGCCCCACTTCTTGTCCACACAGAGACAATACATTCACCAGTTTTTCCCGCGTCCTTTTCTGGAGAGGGAGAAAGAAAGAAGATAGAAATGTTTAAAAAAAAAGAAATCAACTCACAACACAGTTTTATGTCCTGATTAGAACTGCTATCAACATCTTATCTGGATATTGATAATAACGTCTTTGACCACTAATGTGCTCTGACTGTTCAAATTACAGTACATTTTATTTCTTCATCTGGATATAGATACATTTTGAAGCCAGGTGTAACTAGTTTTGACCTGTTGACACCTCTTCTCTCAAACTGTGGGCTTTACAAACGTTAACAGAAATGAGAATAGGTCCTGACCTGTGAGGACTGAGGCCTTTTCCAGCTGACTGGCACCAGGACGTTGTTGGAAGTGGATCCAGAGGACGTGGAGGATGTGCTGCGGGTCACTGCTGTCGTCCTGCTCTTCACATCTTGGCCCGGAGAGCGCTGCAGATCGTCGTAACGCCGTCCAATCACTGGCGTCTAAGAGCATGGGCACAAACACAAGCAGGTGCTCATTCAGTCCATGACTTTCAGCTTCGTCTAGACTTCGACCGACTGTCTAGTGGTCAATGCTTAGATAAGTTGGCATCGATTTGTTTCTTTATCAGTCGTCACAGTTATTATTCCAAAGCGCAAAGGATTGGAAGAAAAAGGAGTATTCTGCCTCATAGTTCTGTCTAAAAATATCTGGATATTTTAAGAAATTTTTACAGCTGTCTTCAGACAAGCACTGCTGGCTATTTGCTGCGACTCGCTGATTCACATACAAAGGACGGCAGCACAGAGTTGACATCATTTCCTGCCATTCATGAACTGCACAAATACCTCCCTGTTCAGTTCCCACACATACACCACCCTGCCTGTATCTTTCACATCACTTTCCAGCTCTGCTCTGCTTGACTAATTGTGTTTACCTTTCTAGCTTTCAAGCTAATCTCCAAGGGGTTTGGTCAAAAAGAAATATCACTATTAAGGAAGGGGAAGAAATGTTTCCTCTCCAAAGAGCTTTAAAAGATTCCACACAACCTCAACAAGCACCACACCCTTGGAAAATACAGGAAAAAATACACGGGGCAAACAGACGAGCATTTCCATTTCCACAGGCTACATGGAGTTTTAAAATAAGACCTTTTACACACGGTGAAAGGAAAGTCGGAGAAAGAGTCACTAACCTCGGATATGTCAAAGTGGAAGTCTAACGTCTTCCCAGGCAGGGCCTTGGAGGAGCGGTCCCAGACACGGCTGATGTCCTCATAGGAGAGGTCGCTTTGTGGGAGTGAAGGCTGAACCAGACTCGCTGATCGGGAAACCACCAGCTTCAGAATATTCAGCGCTTCTCTCCAGTGGACAGTCTGTAGTGAACAGAGATATAAAGACTCAAGTTCACCTGCACACTAAAACCAACACAGACCCTGTGCTTAAAAAAAAAAAAAAAAGGGAAAAAGCAACCACACATGTCTTTTTGTGTGTTTTATGTGCTTCTATTTCTGGAGACAGAGGTGCTAAAGGAAAGTGGATACAGTATGAGAAGAAGCAGAGGCCTGGCCTGCGGCAGAAAGGCAGACTGTTTATAGTTTGGGTGTGTCTACAAATTTACTGCGCTGACACAAGGCAGCTTTTTCCTCCTTTTTTTCCCATGAGCACTTACACAAGGAACACGAATATAAGACTCAAACCCAACAAACTAAAGATTTCCATTGATGACGTCCGATCTACGTTATCCAAATCTTTGCAGCCACCGCAGACGTATTCCATAAATGTCAGGAGCTATTAGTTAAAAACAATATTGTGAACACTTAAATGAATTTTAAGTGACAATCTTTTAACTCACCTGCACAAATTTCTCAATTGTCTTCAGCACCTCTACGTTGAAGGGTTTGGCTTGAATTCCACTCAGGTCCATGTGACTCAAGAGGCTGTAGATGATCTGTAAAAGGGTCTGCTGCATACTGGGGAGACCTTTCTCCAACAGCTGTCATATCGATTAAAAAGAAAAAATCCAATTATTCAGCACCTCAAACAGTAAATGAGAGCGGCTTTGCAAATATGAGCTGCACAAACCTCTGCCATGTAAGTCACCAGGTTCAGGGCGATATCGGAGAAAGCTTCGTGAAGGTATCGGCACACCACGTTGACCCAAGAGAAGCAGTCTCGCGTGTAGGAGTGCGTTTTGTACAGAGTCATGACATGAGCAAGGTTGGAGAGCTTGGCGTTTTTCTCCTCAAGGCATACCTACACACGCACAAAAAAGTGCTTTAGTTTTAAAAATATATACGATTAATGAAAGCGAGCACGCCTTAACGCAGACTAACCTGGGCTATTCTCTCAGCAACGACTTGACAGAACTGCGTGGGGCTGTCGAAGTTCTGCACCAGGTGTGGGAGCAGGCAGAGAACATTCAAGGGAAAACCTACGAGATGAAAATTTACCATCAAAATATTTACCGTGAAAATTCTGTTTATGGATGCATTTATCATGGTTACTTAAGCCTACACCTACTGAACTAAAATCGTACCTATCCACTGTGAAGTGTCCACGACAGGCACTCGTGACACAGGTGTGAGCTGGCTAAAGAGCTGGAGAGTGAGGTCAGTGGTGGACACCGAGGTGAAACCCTTTAGCAGCAGCTGCTGGAGCCCCGTGAAGCTGCTCCATTTCAGCTGGCTCTGCAGCTTCTCCAGCTTCTCTCTGTTCTCCTGTTTGTCCAGCGACACGTTGGCCAGCAGCTTGTTCAATAGCCTCAAAGACATCTGATACTCAAACTCAAAGTCCGACTCCATCAGTGACACTGCCACCCAGAAGATGGTGGCCAGCAGATTGCTGGGGTGGTTGATGCTCGTCGGGTCGGTGACGTTGTCTTTAGACGAGGACGAGCTGCGGATCCTGGCTAACAAGACCTGCTGCTCACCGGCTTGGATGCGGTCGAGCGTGGCGCTGCGAGGCGGATCCGACCACCGGTCCGCCTCTCCGAACTTCTTGGGGACAGAAGAGCTCCTCTGATGTCTGCTCCTCTCATCTCTCCGCATATTGAGCTGCCCCGTGCTCTTCCGGTTGGACAGCAGCTTCAAACTGGTGAGGAAATCTGGGGATGACGCTCTGCAATTTAACAAACAATGAGTTAAGTGTTGTACCGAAAATACCTTCTTTAAACATAAACACATGAAGAGGAAACACTAACCTCGTCAAGATGGCCATGAGATCATTGTTCTTGAGACATTCAGCCAAGTTATCCACCACAGATTCCAGTGTGAGTAATACTTCCATTACATAGCCCTGTGACGAAAAGACACAACTGCATTACTGGAGGATTCTCTTAGCTCCCTGCATCAATTATTTAGTTACACATAAAGCATTTAACCTGTAAAATAGATTTTAAAATGTAGCCAACAACTACCGTATTAATTAAAAATTAAAGAGGGTCTTAGGCTGAAATGACTCTAAACACCGACCTGCACTTCTTCTCCGTGTTCGCCGATGACCTCCACCAGCCTGGAGAGCAGGTCAGACACAGCGTGGGCAGAGATGGGCTGACGGAGGGTTCGAAACACCTGGAAGGAGCGGCCGGCGTAGTGGCGCGATGAACTGCACAAGGCCGTCTGCAGCGCCACGTCACTGAGCTGCTGCTCTAGGTGGAAGTCTAACGACGGACAAAGACAATATAAAAAAAAAAAAAAGATCATTCACTAGCAAAGGCAGAGTTCTCTTGTATAATTAATTTATAATTAGTTTTAAGGATTACCTGACTTGGACTCTTTGAACACAGACACCACGTGTCGCAGAAAGTTCGTCAGTTGCCCGGTACTTTTTGAAATTTGGTTCTTGGCTGAAATGTCTTCGTGGCACCACAGAGGTCCATATGTTCTGTAAAACAACCATTTACTAGTCACATTTCAGTCTTTTTTCAGGTATGCTAAGGTGGAAGTAGTGCAATTTGTTGATCATTCTGTAAAAACCTCTGTAATAGGGCTTCTTTTTAAACTGAATTTTACAATGTGCAATGTGTACAATGTGTAATTATCGTGGTAATTTCAAGCTGCATCTTAATTTACATATCTAGTCTATATCCAGTCCCCTCAGAGCACTGTTGCCTTACAGGAGGTATGTTATGGGTTCAAATCCATTGAAATCTCCCTGTGCATGGGTTCTCTCCAGGTACTCCGACTTCCTCCCACCGTCCAAAGACATGTTTGTAAGTTTAACTGGTGATTCTAATTTGGCTGTAGATACGAGTGTAAAAGGTTTTCTGTCATTCTCTGTAACAGCCCTGAGACAGACTGGTGACTTATCCAGGGTGGACCCCGCCTCTCACCCACTGAGAGCTTGTGAGACTCCAGAGGGCAAGCGGTTACAGACACTGAATCAATGAGTCAATGAATAATCCATTGTGGTATTGATCTACTGCACTATGCACACAGTACCACTAGGTGGTGTCATGCATCAAGAAATATGAGAGGCTATATGAGCTCATCACATTCTGCCTGTACTGGTGAACATATCTTTGCATGAATTTAATAAAACACTTCCAGTCCTGGAAGTCCTGTTCTGCAGATAAAACTACATTTTTGGAACTAATACTCTTGCTGATTGATTCTGCTTGGGGAATACAACTACATATCAGTACCTTGTGGTTAAAAACTCAATGAGCTTGTTGGTCTTCTCATCCATTCTAGTGGAGGCCACCAGCTCCTCCACGTCCTGTGAAATCTCTGGTAAGTTGTTGCTGCTGCCCCCGAGACTCAAACTGGATGACGTCGAAGAAGAACTCAGACCGGAGTCTGGCACGGGAGACGCCTGACACTCCCGCAGGAAGTCATAACCTCCTGAACACAGCAGAGGTGGTGTGGTAATCAGAAACAGGTAACAGTGGTTTATGTGTTTGGTTTCACGCTCTCCAACATCAGCTTGCAGACCGAGATGGCTGGCGTTAGAGTGAGTATCATGACCTGTGTTTGTGATTCCAATTAGTCGTGACTGATTATTTGTTTATTGCATTGAATCTGCCAAATTTAGCTACTAGGCTGATCCACAGCTAACCTCTTTGTTGATTCTGTTTCTTTAGGGCACTACACATGACATACAAATATAATAAACATGCCGGAGTAGACTTTACAAAGTATGTTTTCCTTCTGATTCCAGTGGGCGTGTAATCGTGCGTTATCATTGTTAGAAATCACTATTTATAGCGCAGATATGTTATTCAAATGGTCACATAAAACTCTGGATATTTCAATACGTCTAGACATTAGCAAAACAGTTTATCGGGAGGGGGCGAGTAAGGCAGCTAAAGCGCCCTACGTAAACCCGAGCAGATGGCCCCAATTTGGACAAGGGGATAAAAATAGCAGAATGGAATGCTTTAATCAGGACCTTTGATGTCCCCTCTGCTGAATATTGCTTTTGGCACAGTGTCCAAATATTTTCTCCTCAGATAAGAAACTTATCTATTGTCTGAAAGGAATGTTAGCCATTCCCTCCTGATGCTCAAGTTTGTAATAGCTGAAGAGAAGAGGCTAAGTTGCTCATAAGTCTTAATAGACATGTTAGTGTACAGTATTTGTAACTGAGAAATATTTGATTTATTTTTTTACCTGAAGGTAAATAGTCCGGCTGAAGGTTTGGTTTGCAGGTGAGAGTCTTGGTGCAATTGATCTCGCGTGTCTGCAGTAAGACTGATGCAATGGCCTGGAAGTTGTTGTTACAGGACAAGGTGATGAGGAGATGGAGGAGAAGGCGTTTGCTGTGCTCAAACACCTCTGGACGGTAGTGATCCATACCTGGAGGCAACATCACACCACTTAGCACAATGAACTGTAGGATCAGTACAATATGATGCGTCATATTAAAATTACCATCACTAGATTTGTACTCTGACTATTACAGTTAAGTGACTTTACCCAAAAACAGCGCATGCAGCAATAATGGCAGATGCATGGTCCAGTCCTCTCTCACACTGTGGTCCACCACCATCTCCGTCATAAAGATGACGGCTATGTTACACCTGCAATAAACAAAAGCACAAACGTTAAATGCATCTCATTAAAATGAAGGCCAGATGTGATTAACTGCAAGTTAATTCAATTAAAAATATCCCTATAAAGGATCTAGTTCAACTTAATTCAATTGTCTTTTGGATAGCGACAATAGTCACAAGTTGCTTTACAGAATTTGGAGCTTGAAATGCCAAGAGGAAGTACTTAGGTGGTGGTGGCAAGGAAAAACCGTTTAACTGGTTTAATAGGAAGAGACATTGAGCAGCACCCAGATAATAGGTTCATCAGCTTGAGGCTGTCAGAGGTGAAGAAAAATAAGAAAAAAGAAGGTGGGGTAGAAGAAAAAGGAGTACAGAAGGAGAAGAGAGCCAAAGCAAACAGATTAGAGGGACAGAAAGAACACATTTTGTCTAACCTGTGCAGTGGTCCTCTGGGAGTGATGGTCTCTGGTAAAAAGTCGACCAGCGGAGCCCAGCATCCTCCGTTCAGAGGCATGGGAAGAGGATAGGGCTGGTTGCTCTCAACAACAACCATCAGCCATTCAGCATAGGGAGGCAAAGGTTCACCTGAGTGGATACAGACAAATGTGTTTGCACCTCGCATGCACAGGAAACCCCATGAGAGATCATGTGAAGCCATGTGGAGGCCACATGGATAACTGAAAAGATAACCTCAGTTTTAAAGTGTTCTTTTCTTTGTCACGTTATCCGTATTCACATTAGACTAATTCAGCTCAAGAGGGTGTAACAAAGCTGTTTTTGGGTCACTAGCAGCAGTGCAGAGGCCCTGGGCTCGCATACTTGTTTTTCAGTGCCAGTTCTCACAGAAGCCCTTTTAGACGCCCCAGGCCACTCTGCAGTGCTCATGCATTATCAATGGCACCATGCCGCTTACCATCTTACCCTCCAACCCAGTTATTCCACACTCACTAAACCGTGACATTTCTTTTCTGAAAGTGCGTTTGCTTCAGGAAAGCACTCACTCTTATCTTCGTCGTACGATCCTCCTGAACTGTTGCTGTAGCGAGATTCCAGGCGGTTGTGTGCTCGCATTATGTGACTAAGCCTGAGGCCAGAAATAAAAAAGTGAAGTGAAGATGGATCCCGCTAATGCTATAAATAATTGAATCAGAACATTGAGGATGTTGTTTGCTACTGTACCTCTCCTCATTCTCTTTGGCAGTCTTGGTATCATCTGTGTCGGGAAAGCTCTCCTGGCCTGGTACAACGGTGTTGCTGCTCGATGTGGTGCCTAGAAATGGATGAAATGCAAACTTATTTTTTTAGCGTATGCTCAGGAAGCGACACATTCACCATCTATCCAGGGCAAACGGGGTTTTCTATGGGTGGCAACTGGGGATTAAACTGAAGAAGACTGGATTTCAAACTTTTTACCATTAGAAACCAAATTCAGCTTGTTTTCAGTTAATTTTTTAAAAGATGTACCTGAAGCCGCTGTCGTGACTTTGCTTGTGGCGCTGAAGCGATAGAAAGGCGGGCTGTCGCAGTGCTGCACCACGGGGTTGACTGGATCCGTTTGCTGTAGCTCGAATATCAACTCCTCCATGGTTTGCATGGTGTTATTTCGGCACAGATATATCACCACTTTCTTGATCTGAACAAATATACATGTATATATATATACATCACATGGTACCCGTGAGAAAAAAGCATTAACATTTTCCACCAGATGTGAGTGTCTTACATATGGCAGAAGGGTGGTGTCGCTACTGACACCACACAAGCTAATGAGAAACTGCAGTGTGGTTCTCAGATTGTTGCTCCACTTCTCATTGCTGACTAAAGCATTCCAGGCATTTTCCATCTCCGGCCCAGGTAGGTCATCTCCATACTGGCAAAGTATTAAAAAAATAATATGTTAGCTGCATCGAACTTCCATTACCCACAATCTTATTAATTCCATTTCCCGAATGGGGTTTTACCTTAGCGGTCATAAACATGAGGTTATTGAGAACCATCGAGGTAGCTTGTAAGGAGCCCCAGCCAGTGCCTTTCAGCTGGTGTGATGAACCTGTGCTTGTCAGCTGGCTTGAAGAGTCATAACTCGAGGTGCACGGTGTGAAGACTGGGAGCAGCAGGCCGCTATCCACCAGCTCTATGTTTCTGAGCCACGGCAGGAGATAGGTCAGCATGATCTGCCTTCCATTGGGATGCGTGGTGGGGAACCTCTGGCTAACCTCTGGAACGGGAAGAAGGAAGGCAATACTTACATCAAAATCAGTGGGGACTGCGGTGTTTAAATTCAAACACACTGTATACTGGGTTTTACCATAATTGGCAGTTTAATCTGCATTTACGTACGAGTTAAAGTTGAACGGGGGATGTGCCTAAGTCAAGTCAAGCTTTTAGTGTTTTCTGTGGTCAGTACCAGTGTTCATAAATACAGTAAGGGTCTGGTTAGTTTAAGAGGAAGCTTTCTTTTGAAGTGTAGTATTTTGTGGGAAGCCAACAGAAGATGACAAGGCTGTGAGAGTACTACTACAGGCAGAAAAAAAATGAAAGACATAGTCAGCACCTACCTGAGAAGAGAGGAAGAGTGAGTTCAGGGTACATCCTGGCCAGCTGGCTGGACAGCTGAGGCAAGGAGACGCTGTACAAGGGTGGCAGTGGACCATGGGTGCCATAGAGGATGCTATTCGGCTTCTGGTCGGCAACCTTCTTCGAGTACACGAACAATTTAGCTTCAAGTATCTGTTTGATGAAAGAGGGAGGAGGTATGTTATAAAGACTGTAAGCAGAGAACATCATAACAACCAACTATGTTTATATCACCTCACCTGCATGAGCTGCATTGAAATCTCATAGATTTCTCTGTTGGTGTCTGAGGCCTTAAAGAGCACCAGATTCAGCAGCGTTACTATGTCACCGGGGTAGTTTTTGCTAGCACAGAAAGAGCGAGGGGAGAGTAATCTTTAAATATTAAGAAAGACTTTTGGAGATAAGACAAGAGATGAACAGGGGATACATAATGCTTTAAGAGCATTAACTGGAGTGACTCTAGGAGACAATTTGTTGTGTTCAAACATGAACATAAATCAGGGATCATCAGAATTCAGTGAATTAGCACCTCAAAAAAAAAAAAAAAAAGACAAATGCAAGGATGAAAAGCAAGTGTCAGAGCACAACGTGTTGAACAGATGCGAGACCTTGTACCTGCTGCCGCACACTGTAGCGATGGCTTTGAAGCAGCCTGAGGCGAGCTGGTAGGAGCCTGTGTAGCAGCGATCCACAGCCCAGTTGAACAGGTTGACCTGGTCAGCATTGAGCTCCAGGAGCAAGATGACAACTTCACAGCCAAGCTGATGGACCTGAGCCAGGAGCAGACAACGACTAAGTTGCATTTGTTTTTATTCTACAACACTGTGTTTGTGTCTATTTTAAATGATTTAAGGAGTCAGTGTTAGAAAATTCCAGTAGCTTTTTTTTTCTTCTGTCTTACCCAAAAGATGATAAATTACACTTTATGGCTGGCTGCCCAGATAACACTGCTGCTCAAGCCATGTAATGAATATTGCTAAGGAAGAACGCTTTATCATGTGTTTCAGTAAACTGGACTGAACAAAACCCTGCAGAACATGCCAGTTCTCCTGCAGTTGGCAGGAACCAGCCCTGGGCTTTTACAAAGCAGGCTTTAGTAAGCTATCAGATGGGCTTCGTGGGTCAGCTCTTTGTTTAAATGCACCACAGTGGTAAAGTACTGGCTGGCTACATACCCGCTGATCCTGGCAAGCAAGTATATTATCCAGCCACTTATAGAGGTATCCGTCTGGAGAGAGGCCAACGTTGTCAAACACAGGCCCACAGCACAGCACAGCAGACATAGCCTGGAAGGAAACAAATCAGAATACTCAACTTTAACAACCCCTATTCTCCCTGACTTTTACCCTACATTTATTTATTTTATTTTTTTTGAACATGGCAAAACATTTAATCCCAATGGAGTCGTTCAAAACAACAGTGGTCAAGGGTGAATCGTTGCAAATGTATCCTCCTTGAGGATTTAAAACATGGTCCTTGGCAGCTGTGGTGTTTATTAGGACTGAATAAAGAATAATTACCTTTAGAGCACAATACTGATATCTTGTGATCTGGTGATTCCTGTCACTGTATCGGTCCAGAGGGGTGAACATGATGCTGAAAGGGCCTGCCCACTGGCTGAAGAGGATGAAGAGGTGATGCCGCAGACTCTGCTGTGGAAACAGGAAGCGTCTGTGGTGCACTGGGGAGTGAAACCAAATAGTCAGCTATAGGTTCGCTCATTAAGAAAGTGTAAAGCCAGCATAAACATCCAGGCATCTGAAACTACTAAACATGCATTCACCAATATGATAATAAGATGCTGATGTCCCTGGACGGACCATCATCCATTCAGTGGGGACTTGTGAATGCTTGGCAACACATGACACATCACCTGCCCTTGCCTGCTCTGTCCTTAAGCTACACTATTTTTGGAACTACTCCACTTGGTCTATGTCCAAATCAAGCTCAATGTCAAGTGCTAACACCAACCAAACGGAAGCCCACTATAAAATTCAAAGTTCAAAAATAGACAGAGGGACAACATTAGATATAAATATGTCTTTATTCAGTAATTTATCAGTTGGACCATACTGAGTACTGATGAAAGGTGAGCTAGTTGTCGGAGTACCTGGTACACATTGGATGAGGTTGGCCACCATGGCGCTGAAGTGAGCTCGGATGTCTTTCAGGATCTCTGCATCTTTGTCATTCTCGGCTTCCAAAAGCATTCGGGTGAGATCCACATATTCCAAGAACAGAGCACCAAGGGCGAGGGTGTCACGTTCAAGCGCTCCGTTTGTACTGCAGAGAAAACAAGAGAACAGTCACAATGACAAACCAAATATAGTGCAATGAAAATATTTTGACTAAAGGGAAAAGGAGCGTTCACATGTTTTTATATGATACATCCTGCACTATATCATCACTGTATTGATGACATGGTTTGTAATTTTCTGGAAAATGACTTAAACTGTTAATGACTCATCCTAAACTCATGGGCGTATACACATTATTGCATCCATTGCAACACTTTCTTCATTTCTTGTGTCCCTCCCAACTCTTGCATCTCTCACTGCAACTGAGTCCACAAACATTTGGCCTGAACAGGAAGTGACTGTAGGTCAGGAGGGAGTGGACCTCAGGAAACAAATACCAAAATATCGACCAGCCGATACATCGGGCCAATATTTGCGTCTGCAGACACATATGTATATTTTTTTTATCCCGGCATCCACAGGCAGCCTTGTGCAGCTGGAGACACTGCGGACCCGTGCAGCCCATACATTGCCCCTCCCCCACTAGCAGAGTGCATGCCGCTGGAAGCTGGAAAATGCTTGTGCTCCACCTCTTTTTACCTCTTTATTTTGAATGCGTAAGGGCATTAAATATTGTTTGAGTTCAATAAATGTTTATGTTTTTGGTTAAATTGAGACTGGTAACATTTGTTATCATTGTGTCATTTTTATCATGTAAATGAAGGGAGAAAAAAACAGTATCGGCTCCGAATATCGGCTCCAATAGAAAACCCTTTAGCATGTATCGACCATCAGCCAAGGTTGATGTAAAAAAGATCGGAAGCAGCCTTAAAAAATCTTTATTGGTCGATCTCTATTTAGACTAAATGCAGTTAAAGTTAAAGAAAACTGATTCTTATAATCCTGTTGATCCCACTTTGTATCCTGAAAGTGACTCTATCCCATGTTTCACTGATAGTGCCAACTGATGCCACACTAACCTGTCACTGATGACACCTGCATCTGCTAGTAACTCAAAGATCCGCAGCAGCTGCAGTCTCAGCAGGTCTCGCCTTTCACGCCGCTTCTTATTCTGTAAAGATCATAAATCGAAACCAAAATCGAATTATTATCAACCTTCATTTACTGACTAAGATTTTCTAAAACAAGCAGTACACTTTAAGAGTGCAATCCAGTCCTTAACACATATTTTGTTTATATCAGAACGTTTTGTGCTGCAAATATAATCTACAAACCTCAGGTCGCCTCTCCAGTGCTTCTTTCATTAAGGGATGTAACTCTTCCACCAGTTCCCTGTGCAGAAAAATGTGAAAAATACACTTATCTTTGCATATAATAAATATTTCATCAAACTACATTGAATTCAGTGAACAAAAATGAACTGCAGAATGTTTATTGTATTTTTTTTTCAAGGAAAGGAGATTTAACCTATAAAGCCTGATTTCTAGGGAAACTATTTTAGATCCAACTGTAAATGGCAACACTCAAATATAATCCTCTGTTCATCTGCACTTTAAATCCACACAAATATAGGTCAGACTTTAATTATGGAGTAAAACTAATGGACTGCACTTTAACTACCATTTCATTAGTCAAAAAACAATTAAATCATCTTGTTAGGTCAGTAAAAGTGTTATTATTATATGGTTCTTTCATATACCTGAACACAAGTGCATTGGTGCGACCAAACCCCAGAACTAATGACTCCGTCAGCTCGATGCTCTCTGCCCTCATCAGAGGAACCAACTGCTTCAGAAGCCAAGCCACAGATGGGCTCCCGATAACCTGTAACATCAAACACCGACTGTTCACTCACACAAATAAAATGTCATACGCTGCTTGAACACCACTAATTACTCAGGCCAGCATAGAGACCCTGTACAGTTAAGAATATATCAGCTTCACGTTCCATTCATGGGAAATAGCTGCTGTGTAACTCAATGCTTTGAGTTTGAATGTCAACAAGCCCTGTATGAACACCTGATCCTGGAGAGACAAAGCGCTGAGGGAATTAATAAGGCCAGGGGACGGGGTAGGAAGCTACCTTGTTATCGTAGCCGACACCGCTGTCAGGTGTAGGCGCCGTGATCTCAGGTGTCGATGCTCTCAGATGGCCAGGGCTCATGATACTGGGCTTGGCCACTCCAAAGCAAAGGATCAGGTAGTTCCTCCACAGAGTGACGTAGTTATCTCCACTGCCAGAGGTGCTGGTCTTCTTGGCATACACTGGATTACTGGTGAATCATTCAGAAAGAAAATATTATTGGATCCTTATTTACAGTCTATCTGAGCAACATGAAAGAAAATAGTCCTGAACTCACTACGGTGTTTGAGGGCACTTACTTTGGGTCTACCAGGGGCATGAGTGTCTGCATTCGAGTGAAGGCGTAGGGCCAGGCGTAGCTGAGAGCTGTGGGGCAGTGCTTGGGCAGGTTGTCCTGTCGGAGGAGGCTGTACACACACAGCACCCAGGGGTCCTTGACTGACTGAGCAAAGATCCACACGTGCGAGGGGCTCCTAATGTCGTAGTGGCTGTTGACGAGCAAGGCGTTCCACTCCACGAGCCACTGAAGGTCCACAGGGTGACCAGCTGGCAGGGTGGCCTGCAAGTAAATAGAGGCAAAGGTCAGGATTCATGGCTGAATTAGAAAATAACACACATTTATTTAATCTAAATATTTGTTGTTACGGGTCAGAATAGTAATTTAAATTGGAATAAGGCAGTTATTGGGATAAATCCAACAGTAGATAATAAGTGAGATTAATTTGCCATTAATAAAATGTGTTCTCAAAGCTTGATTATTACATAAACAGTCAAAGGCCAAACAGCTGCACAGTTCCAGCTGTTCATTCAGATCTTACATATTAAATAACTCAGTCAAGTATCCATCTTACAGTTAAAATACCAAGCATTAATTATTGCCTGTTTCATAAACCAGATTCTACATATGAAAGTACTGCTTTATGAATGGCTTTCTGGACACAACTAATTAGCATCTCACAGTTAAGGTTTACTCTGGAGGTGAGCCTCAAAATGAAGCTTCAAACCTACCGTGTCAGAGACCACAACATTGACAAAGCTTTCCATGATAACGGGGCTGAGCTGATCCATAATCTCTATCATTGGTTTGTCGTCGTCCTGCAGAAGACAAATCACAGAATGTTAATTAGCTCAAAAATTATCGCTCTCTGCAATATTCTGTCTCTTTTCTCTGTTCTACCTCAGACTGTCCGAGGGTCACAAAGAGACTTCGTATCTCTTTGAGCACAGAGATGGCGAGCCGGCGGGTGCTCAGTTGGCAGGAGCAGAGCAGCACAAGTGCAAGCCCCTCCACAGCGTGCAGCACAGTGGAGTGAGGACCACGTTCAGGAGGCATCTTCAGGCTGGGGCTGGTCTGCAGCAGCTGTGGCGCCGAAATAACGACAACACAAACCAGTAAACATTGCATTTCTATCTATACAGCAAGCATTTATTTAATTAGTCAAACTGTGTAATTCCCTTTTGTTAATTATGTCTGGAAGGTGTGTACCTCGACAGCGTGTGTTTTAGCTGTGTCATGGCTCTTCCCTGGAGCAGCCAGGGTTAGCTTCCACTGTGTGAGCAACTGCAGCAGCAATTTGAGAGAAGAATCTAACAATCCCTGGTGGGTGTCCTGGACCTCACGTAACAGAAAGTTGGTAAATCCAAACAGTACGTCATCACGCCAGTCAGAGAAATCCACCAGCAGACTCTGCAAGGAATTCTGAGCTATGAGTCGAAGCTCGTCATCCATGTGGATTGTCAGCCTGGCAAAGAGAGAAAAATGTAAAATTAATTAAACATGTATCTTTACAGGATGAATGCAATTACTGAAATTGCTGAATTTTAGATGAGTATTTGTCTGAAATTTTCTCGGCAGGCCAGAATTTCCATCAAGCGTCACAGATGCAGTTCTTAAATTCAACCACCTTGAATTCAGCAGTCGCATAAAATCAATTCTCAAACTTTCAGTCATTTTAAGTGTGAAATACATAAAATGTACTTTACGATTTCTCTTCTTACCTGAAGAAACAACAGAAAACTAAAAATTTGAGTTTAAACTAACAACACTAATTAGATTGTTGTGTATTTTTCATTACAAAACCAGACTGCTGATTCTTTTTTTTTTTGCAAGGACAACACTTTAAAAATAATAATGACTCATCTGAGAAAGACCTACTAGGGTAACAGGAAATTCAGGATTACCCTGCATGAGTTTGCTTTTCAAAACAAATGTTAATAATAGTTAATTGCAGCTTATGTTAATCTTGTCAGACATTCAGATTGTGCTGCCAGAACACGGACTTCCTCGAATAAAAAGGTAGCTGAAAGCAGATGACTCACCGAGAAAGCAGGTCTATGAGCTCCGGCCTTGACATCCCGTCAGGCAGAATACGTGGAATGGCAGCGACACATGTCCTGAACAGGTCGATCTTGGGCTTCCTTTCACCTCTGAAAAGATCAGGTTTTAATTATGACTACAATGGATTCCTTTTCATGTTCAACTGTCAAGGGTGAACAGATCAAGCATTGTACTAAATAAACAGACCGTCATAAGAAGTTAAGAAGTTATGGATGAGTCAGTGATGGGTTATTGTTAAACAATCACCTATTGAGTCACTCTGGACTTTTGCCAAATTAATGTTTTCACAGTTAAACTGACAGAGTGAATTTGCACACTCACGTGATCATGTCCTCAGGCTCCTTGTTCAACATCTGAGCGTTAGTCATCATCATGCAGCGGCCCACCTCCTTGTCCAGGTGCCTCAGGATGTTGTCAATAGCCTTCCGCACATGAAAATAATACTGTGACATACCTGGAAAGGACAACAAAGGAGAAACTGTTACACGGCAGAAAAAGTCCAATTAATAAGAAATGCCACAACTGCTATTGGAGCCTCCAAAAGCATTTTCAACATTCCCAGAGATGTATAGTAACGAAGTAGAACTACTTCACTACTGTACTTTAGTACTAAAATGCCATACCAGTTCTCTACTGGAGTATTATTTTCTTGTCCTACTTACACTTTTGAGGTTAATATCCCCACATGATCATTGTCCAATCATACATACTAGCAACCGTTACTGTGTAAATAAGGTCCGTCAAGACCACCGACAAGCAAGTATTGTGGTCAGACACTAGGTACCCCAAGAGTTTGACTGGGGGAGCCGTGGGGAAGTCGAAAATACAACAGGAGCGGTGCCTTAAATGGATCAAACATTGTGGAAGGCATCACTCCCAACTCAAGAGAATAAATAAACATACATACATCTGTTCCAAGGTGGCTAGAGTGGGATAAAGCCATAGCGATAGCAAGCTAGTTAATGTCAAGCTTGCAAGAATATATAAGCAAGACGTTCATACATACAAAAGTTATGGTTACTCTTGGCCAATATTAGTAATATTAGTAGCAATATGCCTAATTAACAATAATTAACTCAATGTCTAGCTAGCTAACGAGTTCACATTAGCTAGCTAACTAGCTGTTGCGTCGGGTCTCAATGTTGAGAGCTCTCGTTATGTTACGTATCGTCAGTTTACATCAGAGTAGAACATAACATCCCAACAGGCAATTTAAACTTATTTTGTTTTCATCCTTCTTGTAGCATTTTGTGAACAGCCTACTCTTTACATGTAGATGTACTCTATCATTCCTGTTACTGCTGCTACAGCCAAAGGAATTGTGAGTGTCTTTTAGGCTTAACATATGAAATAATATAAACAATGACATTCAAACTTTTGACCGCTTTCTTTAATAACTACATAACACAATACTTTTTACTTTCAGTATTTGTGTGGTGTGGGTCTCTAGTACTGTATACATTTCTGAACATTCCTAACCACTGTTAGTCTTCCTCACCAATGACTTTGGCCTCCTCATCTGTCAGCGTTTTGCTCAGGTATGTCTTCTTCACTCGCAGTGTGTTTCCAGAGGGCAAAGTGGAGCCAGTGTTCGGCATGGGAGGCTCGCCATCCTTCTGCTGCAGCTTATCGGCGACAACCAGGAACGCTCTCAGGCCAATATTCATTCTCTGAAAAGAAAAGAAAGTTCCAGTGTTACATTATTATGCATCGGGCTGTATTAGCAGTAGTATAATGCACATATCAATAGCACTGTTGCAATTACAACAATTAGATATGCAGCGCATTAAACTCATCCGGACCACAAGATTTAGGATTTCTGTAAGTTACAAGAAATATATTTTACAAAAGAAAGCATATTTTTACTTCAGAGGATTACATTTTGTTTAAGGCTAGATGAAATAATATTTTCTGCGCATTTGTGTGTAATCACACCATAAAAATAAATATTGACTGTGTACCTCAGGATTAAGACTAAAGGCTTTTGCAGGTTTCCCAACACATAGAAGGTCAAAGATAATCTCCTTCATGGCAAAATCCAGTCTTTCCTGTGAAATAAAAAAAATAGTAGCGTGTTAAAACGAGACATCATCTCACAAGTCACAAATGGAGGAGCGCAACAGTGAGTTCATCAGAGTTTACCTGTGCAATAAACTGGATGATTTTGACAAAGATGTTGAGAGGCATGTCTCTCGGCACCACGCTGCGGGATCCTTTGGGGAAGAGTGTTGTTACAATCGTGTTGAGACGACTGTGGACACACAAGAAAATTAAAAAAAAAATGTTATGAGTGTACCATGAAAGAGCATTTTTAAAGTTTTTACAGAACCCTTTTGCCTGAGAGGCAGTTTATTTTAAGGCAGGTTTATTTTTGGGCCTGATTAACATATTTAAAAAGCAGTGCCTGACTGGGATTCCTCAACTGAGCTCATAAAAGAAAAGCCACTGATAAAACTGTAAGTTTGATCTCAGGTCTGCAATCGTGCACATATGCATTTGAAAAGGTGCTACTAGCAGATTTGAGGAACATAAGGTCACTTGTTCGAGTCCCTTCTGCACGCCTGGCTACAGCATGCTGCAACTGTGCTCAGTACTGGGTTTCATTACGTTTCCCCAGAGGAAGATAATTGAATGAGTTGCGAAATGTCTTCAAGAAACTCTGCAAGTCCAAATGTCCTTGTTTCAGCTGGGTTTGGATAGTGGGGAAAAGAGTTCTCTGCAGTTTACCCATCCATCCACACACCCAGAAATTAGTACACTTGCAGCATACATGCATTCAGCACAGAGAAAGCAGGAACCTAAGCGGGGATTTACAAGGGATTCGAACAAGTGAACTTGTTTCAGCTTTTCTAGTATATAGCCTGAGCTGGATAGCTAAGAACTTGCAGACATATTTCCCTATTAGATATATATAAAAAAAAGGATATAAAAAATGGTGGGCTTGGTGCAAAGCTGTGTCTTAAACAAATCTCTGTGTTGTCCCCATAAAAAATGAGAAAGACTGACAAATATTTACAGGCCTTATATATTTTTACTGCTCACAGGTGTTTACTGACACGTAAAAACATAGTAAAACACTCTCATTCATACCCGCTGAATACACTGGGAGCTGAAAGACACTTACCCCTGCGTCGTAGTGTTGCTCTCACACTTTATCCTGATCATGTAGACCCACAAGAGTCGGTACAGAGACTCCAGTGCGACACGAGCCATTTTAGGGTCTCTACTCTGTAAAACAATTGCAAACATAAAAGGACGTCAATGGTATAATTGCTTGAGGTGGTAACAGAATGGGGTTATTAGTGGGATCTATAGACTGTATATTATACGGACGCGGAACTTCTCCTCAAAAGTGAAGCCAAAGTAAGTCGAGCGCCCCCTGGTGTCTGGCTGCAGTACAGGTTATAAGCCCCACCCCCTCCATGTTAGTGGATGGGACTTGGGCCAAATTAAAACAATACATTCAGTTTTAGTTTAGAAACCGAATGTGACATAATGGTGGCCACCAGTTGCCATGCCAACAAATCAAAAAACAAATACAGTGTATAATCCAACATTTCATTGTTACTGGTGGAGGTAGAGCAGAGCACAGTATTAATTAAAGTAAAATGCGAGTCAGTCTGGCGGATGTGTGGGCGTCTGATCGATATCGCGGCTCCACAAACATTTTGTATTTAAACTTATGAGACACAGGTTTCCATGCAACATTACCTTCAGATTTGAGAGGCAGTTGTTAAGGAAGACATGCCATCTGTTAAGGAAGAACTGCTTCTGGCTGACACACAGCAGGCACGTCACCAATGGGTAAAACGCCTGAGTAGAGAACAACAAACACTTAGTTTCTTTCATTTATTAAAGTAGGTAAAAAAAATTGCATTAAAAAAATTAATGAAACTTATTCTGAGTTAGACAAATTTATTTGTCCCCGGGAGGCAATTTAAGACACATGTGAGCAAGACCATGAAGAAAAAAAACATTTAAACTTTTTTTGTAGTCAGAAAAAGTAAAGTTTCATCTCTATTTGATGGATTTAGCTGATGCAGATTTCAGATATAATTGCTGCTGTAGCAGAATGAAACTCTCCTGCTGCTTCAAAAGACTTGCTGTGTTTCCTTTCCCCTGTGAAATACTGTGGTGAAATGCTTTATTGAAGACGCCTTGAGGGGGAGGAGCAGGCTTTATATATCCTTGTATACATACTGCGCTGCTTTAGTTCTATTTTTATGCTTTGAAATGGCTGCTTGTCGTGTTTGGCCTAATGAATTATTTGTAGTGTGGACACTAAACTCGTAAAATGACGTTACACAAAAGTGACCTTGAAGATTCACAGACACCACAGGCATCCAAGCGTGCAGCTTAGGGTGAGGTGCACAAAAACAAACAGGGCCCGACAACCCGTGTCGTTATGTTTCCTGCTCTCAAACTCACCAGGGAGTGCTTCTTTCTGGAGGACAGGTCCAGGGTTGTGTCGTACAAGCTGTCCACAAAGTTCCTCAGGCAGGGTACGTTCACCTCGTTCTTCACAGCCTGGGACAACATCGACACAGGGTCACACGACCCGAAAATCCTCTCCACAGCAGTGATATACTTTTCTTAATTTAAATTAATTGTTGTGCAATTATTGCATGTGACATGCATGGGAGTGGCAGCACACTTACTGCTGCTACAGGAACCAGTATCTCAACAAATAGACCAGCCAAGGCATGCTTAATGTCCTTATCTTTGACTTCCAGAAAATATTGGGCACACTCCTGTGGAGAAAGGAAGTCGGATGCTGTGAAACTAACAACCTTTAGAGATACTATACATTAAAAAAAAGATTCAGCCATGAGGTAAATAGACTTCAAACTGCATAATAAAGCTGACAGGAAACAGCCAAGGACCAAATAGCAAATCTGTTTTGAACTCAAAAAAAGGACTATCGTGTTTAAAGAAAGTGAACCTGCGAGGGTAGATTTATAAAAGTTAGTTGGAACATATTCAAAAGAATGAAATATTATCAGTGACTGAAGTGTGTTGTACCTGCATGAACTGAAACGAGGCCTCAAAATCCTCAACGGGATACATCTTAATTCGGAAGAACTTGACCCCCATGATGAGGCTAATGGTACTCTGGACTACATACGGACTCTGCTCTTTCTGCCGCAGCTCCTTCAGCTCAGTCATAAACTTCTTCTTCACAGCAGGAAACCTGAGAATGAATAACTAAATGTGATTCTACATCAAGACACAGTGACTCACAACACATTGCAAATCAGCACTAAAAAAAAAAAAAGTGGAACTCAAGAGTGGTGACTCGGAGAAATCACAGAAGCAATATTTAGGGAGCACGCCTCCCAAAAATATCCCTCTCTCGCCTCGCTCTCTATGTGCAGACTGCAACGCGAGGCTGTGCTCTAAGATGAACTCCTCGCCTTGCACCTGATCCTTTGCCCAAATTGAACCAGAGATGGGATTCTTCAGCTGGTCTAAATTTAGAAGATAATTCATCATGAGAGCTCATATGAGCATTTTTTTTTTTAACCTGTTCCCTGTCGGCTAGTGCTGTACTTTCAAGATAAGTGAATATAGCTGTTTCTTGGTCATGTGAGGATGAATAGTTTATTATCTCAAAACTTCATAAAAAACAAAACAACTCATTTCAGTTCACAGCGAAATCTTAAGATCTCTATATAAGTCCCTGAGTGAAGTATCTCCTGAAGGAAATTAAGCAGAGCGCAGGAGGTATGCGGCCTGCTCACCAACCATATCTCTATTTTAAGGGTTTGCTCCTTGCTGCGATGATCTGAAAACTTCAAATAAACAGACATCAATTTCCAGTCCAAGTTTGGTGTGAAGTGGACCTGTCCAAAAGTGTGTCGTCCCCGCAGTGCGTTCCAGCCCCTCGCACCGCGCAGTGTTTTGCAGAAAGGCGTCAGGAATGGAAACACACCAACACGACGTGGCATGACACCAAATCCTCCAACAGGGCCAAGAAGAAAGATTAAATATTTGATTATATTATCACAGCAGCTGGAACTTACTTGGACTGGGCTAAAACGCCTATGACTTCAGCGTAGAGGTCTGCTACAGTGTGCATGTTGCCAGTGTTAGGACCGTGATATCTGCAGGGAGGCACAGAGAAAACTTAGAGAAGACGACTTAAAACCATGAAAGAAAACACAAACTGTGCTGTATCTGAGGAAAGCTTACCCCTCTTTGTATCTAAAGTGCTTAAACGCTAAGTTAATGACTTCATTGACCAAGCTGTCGAGAGACGGATAGAGCGGCATCTAGTCAAAGAGTCGGGAGACACAAAGGAAACAAGAATGAATGTGGGAGGAAAAGAGGAATTCTCTCAAACTAACAGGTGGTTTTGTTTAATCCGAGAAGTCACCTGTTTCAAAACTTCTATAAGTACAAGAGAGAAGATGAAGTCAATGGCCAAATCCCTCCTTTCAAGTAGGTAATCTCTCTGCTGTTCGTCGCTGTTGGAAAGAAGAAACACAAGATCAACAGGTTTGCTGCAGCCTCTCAGTACAATTCATATTCGATAGGCGGCACACTGCAGCAATCAGTTTTATGATTCTCACTTTTTGGACTTGGTGTTGGCTCTCGGCCGGTACTCGTGCAGCTCCTCCTCTAGTCCATTTTGTCGTTTGTACCAGTCAAACAAAGTGCGCAGGATGGAGGGGAGACTGTATTCAGCCAGAGAGCTCATGGTGCTTATCAACTAGAAGAACGAGACATACGTCGTGCACATTTGTGTTTAGCAGTTTGCATACCAAAGCGAGAGATAGCCATCAGCGTTTCCTCTGTTTATTTGTACGGCAATTTCAACATAAAAACACAACAGCACTTAAGGGTTAATTTACATGTTTCAAGCACATGAACAGTTAATGTTGTGGGGGACAATTGAAGCAGCTTTTAAGTACAAATCCAAGTTAAGAAGTGCAGCTGAGGGGCGAACCCGGTCCTTGCTGAGAGTAGAAGGACAGAGTGCCCATGGGGCAGCCTCCCACAGTCTAGGGGGAGGGAGAGGGAAAAAGGAAGGAACGGGCCGGGCACACAGGAAGGGAGGAGAGTCTGGTCGGGGCTGGGGAACACAGCGAGCCCTTCATTCAGCACAAGCCCGGAGAAGAATCCTGGCTCTGTGCGGCCACTGAATGGCTTCGCGCAGCAGCACAAACACACCTCTGTGGCCGTGAAAGAGCCCCTCTCTGCAAAGCCACAGACCTGCTGGACACACCTAGAGCAGAGGCCGAGCCAGCTCTCAAGGTAAACACTCCTGGCCTTCACTGGCTCTGAAAGACCTTGTTGGGATGTGAGCAGGGCTTTCACCCCGTCAACTCTTTCATGTTGCAGTGCATCAGAGCACCATTTGAGAAGTGAAAATTTTGGATTTTGCTCGTAGAAGAAGCCCAACACAGACGTAAATCGGTATTTTAAATAATCCCTGAAAAGGTTTTTAATCAAGAATGTCATCTCATGCATTTGTCTCTAATAAATCTGTGCACTTACTTGGTCAAACTGAGGATCTTCTCCCCTCTGTAGTGACTTTGTCAATGGCTTTTCCTGAAAACACGGGAAAAGGAAGTTGTTTAAAGACCCTGAACGAACAATGAAAAAAAAAAAAAAAAGTCATTTTAAAGTTTGGTCCATAAGTCCATAACTCTCTATCGGCCCTGCCTGAAAAGTCTGCAGTATATTTTTGAACAGGGACTCATTACAGCCCAGCTAATGAGAGAGCCATCATTCATTCAGTCGTCCGACATGAGGAGGGAGCATTAGAGAGGGGATGCTCATGACAGCTCCCATTATTACAGTCTTCTATCATCTGGGATAAATGATTTTGAGATGGCATTTAGGCTCAGTGCAGTCATCTTCTGCTGAAAAGGACGGTCAATGCTGAAGAATTCTGTATCGTATCGCTCTGCAGCTGCACGTATTTAGCAGGACATACAGTCGAGGCTGAATGTGTTTGAACACTAAAATCTATTTACCAAAAATTTACATTGCATTCTGGAGTATAGCAGAATAAAAATATGATTAGATGAACTAAATCGTTTTTATTGAAACACGTTCAAGCTTTAAAAAGTGCCGTTTAATTTTATCTATGCACAAACGAGTCACTCTGCTTGAACATTTGATTTGAAATGTGCAGAGAACAGCTAATAAATTGAATTTCAGATGAGTGAGGAAATTAACTGCTGGTACAACTTAGCGGTTAAGCTAACGTGTCTGAAAGTGTTTATATCTACAGCAAAGTTAATCGACGCTTGAACACATCAAAGCATCCGTTTCGCCTTTTGCTCCTCTTCTCTTTTTTTTTTGCTTGCCCAGATGCATCCCCTTGCAGTTTCATCAGCCACACAGCAAATCACTTGCTGATTAATCCAAAATAGCTAACTGTCTGATTGTGTTTGACAGTGACATTGCGTGGGCTGATGGCAGTGTCGTTTTCGCTCTCTCTGCCTCTCTCTGTTGCAGCTGGGACGCCGGCTAAGCCTTGTGCTCTGATGAACCTTTTAGTTTTTTTTTTTTTTTTAGACAAATGCTTACATCCGAGGAACCCATCTGGAATGCTGGAATGACAGAAAAGTCCAAGCCTCTTGCACTGTTGGGCTTTTACGGGTTTTTAACGCCATTTGCAGCAGCCAGATACAGAAACACTGCGTTCTGTTATGACAAGATTTACGGCGCGCTTTAACTGCAACTTAAATATAACTTATATTTATTAGCATTTCTTGCATTTGAATAACCAACAGTGTCTACAAATCTAATAAACAACGTGAATAATGAGGGATGAACAGCAGGGACTGTACGCCAACAAGTACAAGGCCAGACTAAAACCTATTACTCAACCGATACTCCGCTGAGAGGGAAAACAAAGAGAGACACATCCCTATCTGCATTCCTCTAGAGGGTATTACAGCGAAACGAGGGGTTGCACACTTTCCCTGTGGTAATTAACACTCCCCTGCAGGCCGAGGCCGCCGACTAACAGCTTCCAATAAATCACAGTCCCTAAAACTGGAGACGGCGTGTCCACAGCAGCCCCACTGATGTAAGGCCACAAGTACCCTCAGACCTGTTAAAAGTCACAAGGAAGTGCAACCCTTTCTGGTAAACAGCCACTTTGAATGTAAACCAAAAGAGTGTGAAGATTAGTGTATCCTAGTTTGCTTGGTTTTGTGTTTTCCTACTAATATAGATCATTTTTAGAAGCCTTTCAGCAGCAGTTCAATGACAGCACTGTATCTGGCTGTAGGAGCAGGTGGTAAGTGAAGCCCACATTAACACACAAAGTGGCGCTTCCCCACCTGCCCGACCGTCTGTCAACACAATTATTTATGACAGCTGTGGGCCGCCTCCTTTTCCTCTGGAAAAGAAAGTCTCTACGAGTGTCTATGATTAAAAATCCTCTCAGAACAACCTAAACCGTTCAAACGGTGTAATGCTCAGGCTGTACGTACTTTCATAATCAAAACCTCATTTGACATTTAAATGAAAGCCTAAAATACACGACTGTTCGATGATGACTGCATTTGAACTGGTAATTATTTTCATTGTGAACCTGACAATTATTCTGTCAGTTAATGTTCAGCATATTTTCCCAGACTATTTACTATGGATTTTGTCGAACGAAGCAGAGAAAACCAGCCTGAAAAGTCAATTCCAATTTAAGCATTCGGAAAATCCCCTGGTGAGATGACTCAAAAAAATGAAAAACAGAAAAAGGGATGTTAGATTTAGTGCTTTGGTTACTGTGATTAATACGGATTACATTTACAGAAACACACTTTAAATTGTTGGAAATCAAACTTGGTTTTCGTCTTAGTGATACTTCCCCCTAAACTCACTGCTGTCAGACCAGATCTTGTGGGTCAGTCTGTCGGACTTCCTGACTGACATTTTTGCGGCGTCTTACAACCTGAGGTCAGAACACACACAGAGCCTCACACCATGACTGATCTGGCTTCAAACTTGGGACACAATCTCTAAGAAAGCTTTGTTTTCTCTACATTTTTCAGATTTGCTGGTCTCTAAACTGAACCACAGCAACCAGCCGCTGCAGGGACACCGAGAGCAGCAACTCCTTCTCACTCTGCCCACTCACCAGCGGCTCAGCCATGATTATGCGGATCTTGCGCTCGGACATCGTGGTGAAGTTGGCGAACAGGCTCTTGAGGACGTACTCGCCCGGCTTGCTCTCCGGGTCCACGCTGATGGGCAACATGGCCGGTGGACCTTTCTCTCCCTGAGGACAGCAGACTGGAGGGATGGGAGGTTTACTGTATCCGTTCCCCACGGGCGAGGCTGCGGAAACGACAAAAAAGAGATAGAAAAGTATTTTTGTTACGTTGCCAATTAAAGCAGAAGTGAGTGGGACAAGCTCAGCCACAGATCTGTTTACAAAAACAGACCAACGAACCGGGTATTGCTGAGAAGTCTCCAAACATGGACAAAAACATGTTCTCAACATGTTGAGCATTCCTGAGTAAGACTGTCCAAAGGGCACCGGCTTGCCCCGAGTCTGCTCTTTCTTTCCTATGGCTACAGGGAACACAGCACATGTGGAAATTAAAGCGCCACGGCCGGCAGCTGGTGTTTTCATTTCGTACCAAAGATGTCATTGCCCTTTGAGGGAAGCAAAAATCTTGCGCATGTGACCCTCCTCCAGCCAGTGTTATGATGTGGCCCGTGTTTGATCACGGATGGCTTCGCACAGGCCACAGAAACCCGTGGACTAACTCGCAGGTTAAAAATTTACCTCTGCGTTACACTCCGCTGCCTCCACACATGCACATAAGTGCTAAATATAGTAAAGAAACGCATACGCACATCTCATTAGGACTGTGAAATTTTCATTTAGCCTGAAACTCACTAACTGCAATAAACCTGGGGTTAAAATATTCAAAAGGGACCGAGCAGACGTGCTGCCTTACAATCAGAACCACATTTTCCTCTGGTTCGGAGAGTGAAAGGGGTGCGTGCAATAAATGTGACTGGACAGAAATCACACCAGCGGCAGCGGCGTACAGCCTGCACTGTGCCAGGAACACATTACTGTAAATCAGTCAAAGTCACACATTAAAAGCACCAGACTTTTCAGCTTTCTACGCTGTCTGTTAAATTACAAATCAAAAACTGACCAAAACATCTCAGACTTGCCGCATATTTCTTCCCATAAAGTTGAAATATAAAACATGTCTTAACGGAGAGGGTTTATTTTCCTATGCTACTGGGTTATTCACAGGTCTATGCATCATGTTTACCCGAAGTAGGCCTGAAATTTAAATGGCCTAGTTTAGCTGCGACAAGACCAAAGAGGAATGCATTGCAACAGAGTTACTAGATAATTAGAAATGCATTGTGATTATTTAAATCTGCCAAAAGAGGCCATCAGGGCGAGAGGTTAAAAGCTGTTTTAATGAATTCCACAAAAGGCTTTACTAAAACCTATTACCTCCTCGCAGGTAGCTGAAAGAAAGCGCTAACAAGTCCATATGTTGTGCAGAGCAGAAAACATATGGAAACAAGAAAACAAGAAGACGAAACTTTTCATCAGCATTTTTTTTTTTCTTTTTACAGGTAGACGGAGAATGGAGCTGACGACGCCGCATAAGAAAAGCCAGAGAATCGCTTTGGTACCTATAAACAGATTTTTATCTCCAGGTCCCTTCAGGACACGCAGCGATTGGATATCTTTCAAGGAATGCCACGCACGTGTGACAGCCCTTTATGGTTTTCATAACATGCTTTCCTCACTCGTGGCAAACTCAGCACCTACCAAGACCTTTGATGAAGCTGATGACGCTGGCCTTACTCCAGCACACAGCTGTCCCGTCCATAGTGGGGAAGGAGGCTGCGTTATCCAGGGTTGTCCTGAGTCAAGACAAACGCTCGCTAGTAAAATCCTCCAACTTCCATCTTGTCTTGTGTGTCAGCTGGCTCTGTTCTCCTGGGTATAGTTTCCATGGTGCACACAGCCAACAGCGGGTGTGTTTTAAAAGTGGGAGTAGTGTTTGGTACGGGAGACCACGCAATCTCTCCCTCTCTCTCTCTCCCTCTCTTTCTTTCTGAGCTGCCTCTGCTATGGCTTCCTCTAGCCTTGTGACCAGACCGGTGCCGTCCAAGAGTGAAGGTCAGACAGGAATTTTTAGCTGAGGCACCAACGCAGTGATGAGGTCCAACATGCTATGGTGGCATAGTTGTGTGACTATATTTATCCCGGGGTAAACACTATACTGACTGGGCGGTCCTCCCCTTTCCTCAAAGTCTGGAATCCTACAGCACGAGGTACAGACGACCAGAGTGTAAACACCAATGTTGATCATCCCTACGCACTCACAATTTTTATTCTAAAGGATAAATGCAAAAGCTTTAAGGCAACTTCCTGCAAACTCTGAGCCTGCACCCTCTGTGCCATCTGATTCCTGAAACATTTTACAATAAGTACATTCAAGTGAAAATAGCATGTAATTTTATCAAAATTCTCCCATGCCGATGACTTAAACTGGAGATGAGAGACAAATAAAGGCACCAGTGTGCATATCAAGCCCTTTTCTGTTGCTCTGGGCGCTGTACAAAGTCTCAGACGTGGCATGTGACTCTGCAAACAAGGAGCTCGGGCACAGCATGCATTACATCATCGCCATGCTGGAAACACCCTGAGCATGGTGGTGCTCCCGAGAGGACAATGTAAACAGGCTAACAAGTGTCTCTCTTGCACACACACACACACACACACATATTCACATGCAAATAATGTAGTCCTCAGAGACATTCCCGCTGAGACTTTAGCAGACGTTTGTGAACAGAGTGGGAGGATATTTAGATAGCACTGACCTCTTTAACTGGACCAGGAATTCCAACATGAACATAGACCTTTGGGAACACTTTGCTGAGCTATAATAAAAACACTGACGCTGCACTTCTGCAACGTATGCTTTGTAATGTAACACCGTTGCTGCTCTGTAGTATTCGGATATTATTCTTCCACGGTGGTGCCACAAAAAGAAAGAGGCCTTAAAGTCGAAAGAGGCTAAATGCTGTTGGCTAGTTCAGCTCATACCGTTCCCTGATAAACCAGATGTGACTCTATTTATAAGCCGCTAGAACAACATCTTTATCTATGACTTAATTTGTTAAGTAAAATGTAACATTGCCATAACCGCTGCGGCTAATCTCCTGGAATGCTATGTGGAGTTCAAGCTCAACTATTTTTTGTTTTTTTTGCAGAGGTATTCATCAAAATAGAGGAGGCAGCTGGAGCCAAGAGGGCAACGACATTCGAACCATCACGCGTTCATAATTCCATTGCGTCAAAATATTGGTTATTATTATATTATTGGCTAAAATATGCAGAGGCAGCGAACCTATTGACCATGAGTTGACATCATGCTGGAAAGCGCCGCCTGCTTTGAGAGAGTGTTTCAGTCCAATTATATAAGTGTTAAAAAGTCGGCATCTGCTTCCTCTGACTAAACAGACGGGACTCCTCTGTGCGTGGTGAATGCCATTTCAAGCTCTCTAAACGTGGAGTGAACAATAACTGAAAGAATAGGTTAAGTATGTACATTTAAAAAGGTTAAAAACGAAACAGAAAATAACTCAACTGAACAACATGTTTGACTACTCATCCGTAGAGCAGCACTTTGCCCGGCTCCCAGCGGCTCATCCCGTCTGATCTGATTGGCTCACGGAGGACTGGCCTTTGGGGCAATTTGAACACCACCACCAGACCTGCCGCCGCTGCTGCACAATGCCAGTTCTGTGTTGCCTTTTGTCACTAGTTTTACTGGAGCTGCACACACCGACTAATTAAAGACCAGAGTCTAAAGTGGTTAACAGGGTGAAAAGTTGTCCAATAAAATAGCACAAACATGAGCTTCCAGGCACTAATTTAAACCAAATCTTTATTTTTTTTTCTATTTTGAATAATAAACTGATGCGTAAGCGTGTTTCCAAACGAGCAGCCAGTCTCTCTCACACCTAACGCATATAGTGCATTTAGATCTTCACAGCCTCTCTTGCCATCTTGTGATTCATTACATAACAGCTTGCGCAAATGGAAGCAGAGACAGGAGATTAAGAGAGCGCATATTTTAATGAAAACGTTAAATGCATAGACGCTTGGCCCTGCTGGCGCAGCACAATAACCGCCTGTGTCTTTTATCACTTTAGCAAAGTGACCCACTGTGAGGAGGATTATGCAACATCATCAGGAGATGGCTCAATGTGGAGTGTGTGTAGACAGGGACAGAGCGTTCTGAGGTATCTCCTTACATTCGGATCCAGTAGACGTCTCAGAGGTGCCGCTGAACATTCATAAAATCATGTCTGTGCTTAGTGAGGAATCTACAGGAGACATACTTTAGCTGCTAAGGTGCTATTTCCTGGTGTGGTTTTCCACTTGTCAGCTAGGCCACCTCTTGTATCTCAAGAGAACAGCACCATGATCAGAACCAGGAAGCCAGCGTCCCAGTGGCATGGGCCCAGTGGAAGGCAGCGAAGCTGTGAGCTCTGGACAGAAGAGGCAACCAAGCTGAACCTCCACTAATCCTATTACTGCGTCCTCACACTTAATAAGAGCTATTTAAACTCTCTCATAAACTCAAGTAAGAGACTGGACTGAACCGAACGTGAAGATTATCACAAGAAATCAGCAAAACTTACACTAAACCAAGGTAACCTGACTGCACCAACTGCACCATAACACTGTGTCATGACTTCTTCGGAGCTGACTTGTATGTATCAGGCCGTTGCTAGGAGACAACCGAATCTGTCGGCGCTGTGCTGCTAAAAAGTGCTTCCAACTTTGCAAGCCACTGGCACAACGGAACAATAAAATCGCGTTGTGCTCGATCTGCAACAAGCGGAGGCACATCCCAGCCACAGACCACAACAGGAAAACGAGGCTGTGAATTCATCGTTCCCAGCAGAGATGGAGCCGCCTGAGTCAGTCAGTCAGTCAGTCAGTTAGCTGTCAGCTGAGGGCAGCAGCAGCAGCAGCAACAACAACAACAACAACAACAACAACAACAGCAGCAAGAGAGCTACTCACTTCCACTCCACGATTTCAGCAGAGACTTGATGCTGATTTCGAAGAAGCCCGAGTCCTGCTGGCTGGCCATGGCTGCAGATTCCTATTGGGACACCCCCCACCCCTTTCTAGTTGTAGTTTCCCTCCAGTAGCAGAAGCAGCAGCAGCAGCAGCAGCAGCAGTTGAGCTGGGACCAGCAGGTAGTTCCTGCTGTCACCTCACTGTGACGCACACTATGCTGCGCTGACGAGACCCTGAGAAAACACACTAGCACTGCTTTATCCCTCCTCTTGTGTCCTGTCCTTGGCTGTCAGCCCTCTCCCTCCCTCCACTCTCTTTCAACATCTCTCTCTCTCTCTCTCTCTCTCTGTAAAGCTGTGGCAGGCAGTGGGCGGCAATGCAAGCTCCCTTTAAATAACTGCGCGGAGGCTGAGAGCGCAGGAAGCAATCCTCTTAGCGGAGCGCAGTTAATAATAACCACTGTTTGTCTGCATGCGGGGCCTGATAATGATGACAGCGCCGGGCTTGTGCGTCGTTCAGCATGACTGGGAAAATGTGACGGGTCACCACCGCTGACAGGGAGGGGGGGCGGGGGAGACGGAAAACGCCTGAACAAGACACATTACAGGGAACATCTGGGGGAGCAGCGGAAAGAAGAAGAAGAAAGAGGAAGAGATTGAGGAGATGGGTTCAGCTGAAAATAGAGGATCTGCATAGGAGCAGGGGCTGACTGACGCCTTGTAACGTTGTTACTTTTGCACTTTTTCACACCACTCAAATAAAAAAATGTATTTGTTTTTTTTGTTTGTTTGTTTTTTTACACCTCATTTGGAGAATGGCACTTTATCTTTTTCAACTTAATGGATTCATCGGTTTGTCTAAATATGATCAAAGAGCCCAAAAGTATTCAATTCCAAGAATATAACACACGTAAGGCAAGCATTCTACACCAATCTGGCATAACATTATGACCACCTTCCTAATGTTGTGTTGGTGCCTCCTTAACAGCTGTGACTCATCAGAGAATGGACATCTGAGGCAATGTTGTTAAAGGGAGCCTTTCGGTCCTATGGATATAAGGGAGGGGTCTCCGTGGATCAGACTTGTTCCAGTGCATCCCACAGATAAGTGGTCAGTTAGGGATCCAGTGAATTTGGAGGCCAAGTCAACATTTTGTGATGCTTTTAAACCGTTTTTGTGTGTATCCACTTACATTGGTATGAAGTAGATGAGTAAAAAAAAATATATATATAAATGTAATTCTGTTGCAGATGGCTGCTACCATCAAGGAGTGTCATTCCTATGGGGAGGGGGTGCTTGTTTTGGTCTAGGTGGGTGGTACATGTTTGAGTAACATCCAACATGAATGCCAGGTCCAGAAATCTCCCAGCAGAACATTTGTACTGTTACAAAATGATCAATGTTCTTCTCCTATCAGTGGTTTTAATGTTGTGGCTAATCATTGTACATCAATAAATGAAACAAACAAACAAACAAACTAAATAATTGGACATTTTAGATAAATTATTGGTTAATTATTAATTTTATTAGTTTCTGTACCTATACATTTTCTCTCAAGTTACGCAATGTACAACCTTAATGCAAAGTCAGACCAGGAGAATTCCCTGTTTTTGTATTTTATATAGATGCTATTTTACTTTGACCACCTTCAAAACCTAATGAAATTAAAATAACCTTTCCAGTTTCCTCACAGTTAAATCCAATATTCACATTATTTTCCTTGGTAAAAAGCAGACGTAAGACTTCAACCATATGGACCACAAAACACATCCTCCAATCCCCCGTCCTCTACTGCCTCTCAGTGCTCTTAGTATAATCCTATCAGAACTCTGTCTGTCCATCAAGCGACAGCCACTTGACCTTGATTACATAATACACTCTGTGATGCAGACGCCATGGCTGGTGGCTGCAGTGTTTGGTAAACACACATTTGAGGAGCAAATTCGTCTCGACTTTACGCCAGTACTGCCTGGTGTTCAGGTGCCAATAAGGTGTCAGTGGAGTCACGTAGCATATTTATACAACTCCAAGTACAATACACTTAGTTTATGTATATTCCTTTTTATTTATGTGATTTTATTTTGTTTGTTTCATAACTGACAAGTTTAACATGATGTTGCTGGCAATGTTGTTTTTTCTCAACATCATCCTTAATGATGATGAATTAGAGATTTTCAGCTACAACTGCAACAGCACTTTTTGTTTTAGTTTAGTCTCGCTGCATATCAGCTTCAGAATCTGTATTGGCTGACTCAGATAGAGTCAGACAGCCAGGGGTATTTTTTTATGCAGTGGAGAGAGGAAGTAATCATCCAGGAGGGAGAAGCTGAGGCTGCAGCTGCATTAGCTTTACAAGAAGACATGGCTGACAAGGACCATGCTGCCATTTTAGTGATTCTTTAGATCAAATTGCTGTTGGATGACTGACACTGACTCAACATGCTGCCATGAATTAAAAAAAAGAAAACGAAAGTTTTACTCCTCATGTGACTAGAGGAGGTGTGCTCGAGGCATTATTCAATATCCAAAAGACAAACTGGAAAAGACAACCAGGACTAGCAGGCTCAAGAAGACAGATTAAAAAGTGAATGAGTAATGTTTTCCTGTCACGTAGTGTTGTGTGTACATCACAGTAATAGCTACAGGCTAGGGAGTTAACGTTGAACAGGCAGGTTTCTCAAAACTCTTCCAAATACTGTTGTGCATAAGAAAACAGCTTTACACAATGACTGTGACCGTTTAGTAGGTAACAAATATTCAAAACGATAACACCTTAACGAAGAGAGAGAAAAATAAGAATAGTTTAATAATAATCATATGTTGCTAGTATCTTTGCTGTCTAAGCAAACTCCACTAGCTAAAGCAACAAACGAGTAGCGAGACTAATACAATAAGCCTGTATCCGCATTTTAAATACACTATTATCAACTCTCTATAATTATTTTTTAACATGTCTGATTCAAACACAAGGAAAAGCACATGGCTTTGTTGTTAGACATAACAATGGACATTTCCATGTACTGTGAACTAATTTGACCAATTACAGGCAACTGCTTTTCCTGTCATGGTACAAAGAAAACACTTAATTTCTGAAAGAGATCAACCCAAATGAGTTCTTTAAACAGTGAGTCTCTATGACTCACCCAACAGTTACGATCTAGTCCCCCTGTCTTGCCCAGTGAGAGGCTCTCTTAAGGGCAAAACGGTTATGTAATTCTGTGGATGAATGATTTTTGGAAGTTTTTACAACAAGGCTGCCAAATACGACAGAGTGGACTACAGGAGGCGACTCAGAATTTAAATGAAAGCAATAAAAGAAACGAAACACATTAACACAGATACCTGTTCAACTGTGGTTGCTCAAAACAGTTCAAACCTGTTTACACGTGGCATTAACTTCCTCCTTGTTACAAAATACCTCCAATGCAAAACAGTTTGTTGGTCTCTACCGGCAAAACATCATCTGATTCCCATCATCACATCTGAGAAGACTTAATAACTGGTCTAAAAGACATAACTCTCAGAGATATAACATGAATGTAGGAGAAAACGAGCAAGAAGACTGAAAGCTTTTACAGACGTCTAAACTGTCAGAGAAGATCAGATTTAATGCAAGAGGAAAAAAAATAGTTAAAAAAAAAACTAATGCCATTCTGATGTAACTTAAATATAGTGTTTATCTCACCACAGCTTATCTGTATAGATCTAATCTTGTCCAAGTACCAAATACATGGACCTAAAGCAGTTTGCTGGTACGCTGGACAGGATCAGTGTCACTCCTTCATGGGGGGAGAAGAACCACTTCAGTAATTCTCTCATAATTATTTAAGTTTTGTTTATTGGCAGCTTCTCCAAAAGTCACAATCACTCAAAAAAAAAAATCAAACGGTCAAGTTTCAGGCGAATAAATCAGGAAGGCGTCACCAATTACAGGAATGAAAGATGTGAACATCTTTCCTTAATTAGGCTTTAAGTGGGAAAAGGCTCTAACACGTTATCCACTTATTAAAAGCATTATCAAGCTCTGATGAAGGTGAGGAATGCGAAGCATGCCTGTCCACTTCAGCCATTTTTGTGGTTATCAACTTGAAACTCCCACCTACACTCTCACTCTTTCTGCAGCACACCTCGCTTCTTGAGATTTTTCCTGCTGTTTTTTTTGTTGTTATTGTTGTTTATTTTGATCACATATTCTAGTTTTTATTTATTTTAAGTCATTGCTCTCTGGATCGTTTGTAGATTTAATCTGTGGCAATGAGCTCAAGAACATAATATCAGAAATTGTGTGACGTACTCCCCAACTGTCTGAGTCCATTATTAACAAGCCATTAGATTCCTGTTTAACTATGACAAATACAATGGTGCAGTGAGAAATTTCACTCAGTGATGGCAGCAGTGGCTGAAACAGTGGCTTTGCCTGTGCACCACATTTTCCCCCAAAATTTTCAACATTTTCAAATTGTCCCCCCATGTTTTGAAAGCAGAGTTTTTGAGGCAATCACCGCAGCTGCCGCAGACTCAAAAGGGGGTACCTACATTCAAGAATGGTGGGCCTCTTCTTATAGCGCATCTTTTTAAACTTCCCTCTGAAGTCCCTGGGTGGGAACGGATCCAGGGGCAAGCTGGCAATGCGCCCCAGGACTACCTCGTCCAGTCCCTCGGAACAATCCGCCTCGCTCTCAGCCATGTCTCTCGCAGCACTCTCCTCTAAAGACATGTTGGATGGCAGGAAGCCCACAGCCACTTCTTTCATTCTTCTAAAGGAGTCATTTGAAGCACTGCCAGGTTATCCACTCTTTCTGTAGCTGTTCTCAATTTTCTCTTCTCTTCCTTTTTTTTTTTTCTCCCCCTCTCTTCTTCTCCTCGTCGGGGGAAGCAAATTACTGCGAGATCCAGGGATGCAGCCAGTGTTGTCAGCTTCAGTCTGCTAATGTGTTTTAACCCCTGCACTTGTCGGGGCAGTTCAGCAACTTACAGTAACATTCATGAATTGGGCAGGTATTGGATTACTTGGACGGGCCCCTCCTCCTTTCAGCGGAAAAAAAAAGCAAGAGGCAAAAAAAAAGAGAGAGGGGTAAAGTCATAAGGAAAGAGGGCGGGAAATGGTTAGAGAGGCTGCTCTGACAGCTACAACATCCCTGCCTACTTTAAGCCCGAGAGGCAGCCTTGAATAAATATCCTGTATTTGTGTTGTACATGCTGTACATGTCTTGCCTCTGGCAGCGTTAATGAGAAGTCTTTTCGTGCCGGGTTACAAAAAAAAAAAAAAAGGCATTCATGTTTGGACTGTAAAAATATTTAAAAGAAGACATGCTCCAAAAAAATTAAAATGTAACCAGTTCCACGACTTCAATGCATTATCTTTAACAGCCAGTCCCTTGTTTAGATGCCGTTTTCCTGCTTTGTGGTTCACTGAGGATAATAAGTGATAAACCCAGAGAAACATCCACACAGCTCGTAGTTTATTCTCTGCTCAATCTTTTTCAACCACTGGAGTAAAAACACTGAGTGGACACACCTACCCACATGAACCAGTTTTTCCAAGTCTGACCTACATCAGTAATACAAACACCCTGTGTATATGCATGACTTGAAGCCTTTTTTTTCTGTTAGGAAGAAACCTCAGAACATGGAACAACCAGCCTATACATAGCTTTTTCTTTTTCTTTATTTATTGCAACAGATATGTCATATGTGAAGCACCTAACATCAGTGGCTCCACAGTCGGCTAAACATACAGAGTTGAGTCATGTCAAAGTGAATGAGAGCACAACAGGGAGCCGCTGGCAACAGGTTTTCCTCTCTGTAATGAGTCCGGCAGTAACGTCACTTTTCATGCACCTGTCAGAGAAAAAAGGTAGCCTAAAGAAAACACTTTCTCTGAAACACTTCTGCCACAGCACGCTTGAGAAAGCGGCTGTCAAAAACAACATTCGTCTTGTTTCTACCTCCACCCGCAGAGGACTGGAGTCTGAATTATTCGGAGCAACAGGATGAGCCTGGTCCTGACCTACTTAACCGTGTTGTCATTGTAAATAAAAAAGCAAAGCAAAGAACGCGTCATCACAACATCTTAAAGGCATGCTTTCTGTTTGGAATCCGGAAAGATTTCATGTTTTTAAATTGTGCAAATGTGCGTATTCAGAGAAATAAATTTCACGTTTGATCACATTTTAAAAATTGCCAAGAACATAGATCTTGAGAAACCTGACAACTCAAAAGAACCTTATCTACTATACAGTATATACTGTAGGATGTAACAGTGGTAGGGCGCCACCAAGTGTTCAATGAGAGTACAACTCCTAGAATGAAGGGCTATTTCATGATTTAATAAATTACCTTTTGCTTCATAGTTTGAATTTGTTTACCTACACAGGGGAAAATGTGCTTTCTTGCAGCAAAGTTGCCATGTGTCACCATAGCAACCACAGGCATCCTCAAAGGAAAGAGAAGCAGGCGCAACCAAGTCTTCATTTCATATTATGCAAATAAAAATTGTCAATAAAACCGGTAGTTAATGAAAGTATCTCAGTCTAGAGGACTCTTCTCCCTTCTGTCTACACTGAAACGTGAGCAACAGCACCTGCAGCATTTAGTCATTTGACATTTTCTATGTTAGAAAATGCTATATTGATCTGCAAAAACCATAATATGGCAGTGGCTTTTAACGTAATCAAATGTCTATTAAATACTATAAACTACCATTTAATACAAAAGAAAAAAGCAATTCGGTGTTTTGGGAGTTTTGTTTGGTTGCTGGTTCCAGCTGTGTAAAATGTGCAACACCAGTAATTACAGTATCATTTTGGAAGAAATAAAGAAAAAAAGTGGTTTCCGGCTACTAAAACGCTTGTTTATCCATCAAAATTTTGATCTAAAGTCTCATAATTTCCATGTCAAACAAAGCATAACTCACAACAAACCCAAATCCGGCCTTCCTGGGTTGGCATCATCAGATGTGTCAGAATGTGGAGCGGAGCAGGACCGCCTGGACCAAAGAACAAGCTTGGAGTCGGCAGCGGCCACTGAAACCAACACCCTCCGGTGGAGCCAGAAGGCTGTTTCCATGGGGCGACACATTTAGATTTCCACCGGCAGAGCAGAACAAGATGAATAATTGATAGATATCAGGCCCTAATGTTAGCACAAACCAGCTGAAGGTTAATTCATGGACTCCTGAATAGCTCGGTCATGCAACAAGTAGAAGGGCGCACGGCACGGTGTGGGAACGGATGCAGGAAAGAGACGGATGCCGTATGGGACACACGCAGCAACTTCCAATCCTAAAATATTAGCGTCTGATTGAGAGTGTGTTTAGACACTGGGAGCAGAAACAAGATCAATCCACTTTTCAGAAGGCCTTTCATTATGGCAACTCTATCCCATACGGGATCAAGGCTGTGCAACTTTTACAAGTCCTTCAGCTTTTACAAGCATCCCACTGTCTCCTGAACTCTTCAATTACCTAACACAAGGAAACAGAAAAAAATGATAATAAAAAAAAAAATATGCAAAAAACAGACTATAAAGCCTGCATCCACAGCTATTCAATGGATCACCTATTCTCTACTCCCCTCTGGGTTCGGGTTGGGTCAACAAACAAAAGGACTATTCAAGGGCTGCAAACAAGTCGACAAACAGCACCTGTTCGCTGCTCTGGATGTCTATTATCAGCCCCGATGAGGGAGGGGCTTTGTTCCGAACACATGAAGCTACTGTGGCCTCCAGAAAAGAGACCAGATGAGGTGAACACCGTGCGTATCCAGTTACAGTGAGGTGATTATATTCTCGTGCACCAATACCGTAGGTTAGCCTTGCTCTCTCATCGAGCACACCTGATGGACATAAAAGTAAATATCAACATAATAACGTGTTTTTTTTTTCTGAGAATGTAGAAAGGTTATAAATATATATATATATATAAAAAGAAAAAAGGAAAGACATTTATCCACAGCCTACAGACAGGTGCAGCCTCTTTCATGATGGGGGCTCGAAAATATTTACAAGGACACTTCTTCTCTGTTAAAGGCGTCGTTAACAATCCTGATGGAAATCTTTCTCCCGTAGCTTATTATTATTACCCTACCAAGCACCTTTAGCTATAAAGTTTCGTTACACTTACAGAGGAAACATTTTTATATGGTAAACAATTTGCAGAGGCTCAGTTTCACTGATGTGACAATAATTTCAACTCAGTTCAAGTCAACATTATTTATGGAGCAGTTTGTTCCGCGGAAACTACACCAAACAAAAACGAACAGCTAAATCTCTCTGCAGCATAAAGCTGGGAAATCCTTGTTTACACATCTGCAAGTCACAGTCTGACTCTCTTTCACGCAAATAAAAACTGACACAGTGACGTTCTTGCAATGAAAGATCAGTAGAAGTAGAAAGACAGTAGAAAGATCTACTCCTGCCTGAAGAACCCAACACAAACAAGGCACAGCAACACTTTTTGGTGTCAAGCTTCTGTAAAGAGCAAAGTTTAATTAGGTTTAATCAAAGTTTATTCTGATGGAGAGGACACCTGCGCAGTGGATAATGTCATCTCATTATAGTTATGGTTGTCAGTAACAGTTATTCTGCACACGTCTTTTTCCCAGTGATCTGGTTTTCTATCCTGTCTCTATAAATATTTGGGTCACATGAACTGAAAATATCCCCCAACATGTCTGTGAGTGTATGACTGCCTATTTTCGAAACCCTTATCCTGACACGAGTTTGGATATACTCCATCTCCCTGGTGACCTTTCCAGTTCTCTTCTTTTGTCTTTTCTTTCTTTTTTCTTTTCTTTTTTTTGATGGTGCTTCTTTAACTGGAGCAAAATGTTGCAACACCTGACGTTTGATACATGTACTTTTCAGCGTGAGTGATGTGTTTGTTCCCATGGGTGCGCTAAAAGCACATATTAAAGTAAGAACAACAAGTAAAACACCGGTTACAGTTCTGGTAGAATGACAAAAATAGATTAGGGACTTCTGGACAGTGACAGTGCTGTCCAGTCAAGACACAGAACATGTAGACTTTTCCTCACCAACTAAACGGTTTCAAAACCCAATTTCCGGCATAAATAGTCATGATCTGATCATATAGGATGCGTTGATGCAGTGGATTTATTTAAGTACCTTATGGCACCAATCTATAATTTAAATCTAATCTTTCTTTCATGTGGATTTTCTTCTGAAAACAACCGGTGCAGAGATCTGTTTAAAGATTAACTGCACTCCCAGCTTTCGTTTTGCACAGATGTTACACAAATGGACTTTGGAACTAACTGTACATATTCAAATTAAAAAGGCTCGCTGTAAAAAGATGGGTTCATGGCGACATAATGGCTGTAGAGTAAAGCGTCCACAATATTAAATACAAAACCCTCCAAATGAGCGATTTGACAAGAATTCAGTAACTCCAACTGTGATCAGATTATTTTGCGCGCAACTTTATTTACTTTAAGGCCTCAAGTTGCGTAAAACCAGCGGACCGACTACAGTATAAAGCGAACTATCTCCTCGTTCCAAAACCTCACTGATGGGTACACTGCACAAACTCCCAACGAGACGCGGTCAAAAACAAAAACAATGAGACGATAAATACCTTCGAGTACAGCAGGTGCCTTCGCTCCGCTCCTCACTCCATCTCCACCCGCGAAGGGAGGCCAAGTTTCCGCCTGGAAGTTCGCCCAGGAGCTCCACTTGTTGAGATGCACTCCTCTCCCCTGGTGTCCCTCCATCAGCTCTGAGGGCAGAAACAGACTCCGCCCTCCCCACCTCCTCCAGCAGCCACCCTGCTCATGTCCTCCTGAATAATGAAACGCATGCGAGGCGTTGGCTTTCTTCAAACTGCATCATGACCTGGCTCAGGGCCACATGTCTTTGAAAGGCATCTGCTGCTCTCTGGTTAGTTTAATAGAGGGGCCTACATGTTCATTTTGCAACAGAGACCACACCATGCTCCGTGTGAGATCATGACGACAACAATTCAACAACTGATTGAAGTTAAATATTCTACATGTTTGAGTATAGAGAAAGTTCAGCAGATTAACTACATAATGCAACATGTATGAATTATTCTTGTATTCTGCTGCAACAATATGGAATAATAAGTAGCATACGCGTTGTTTTATGGGTGCACACCACTATGTTGTGCAACAAAAGATGATTTGGGGAACAGATTTCAGAGAATTCTAAGCAATATGTTGTGGAGTTAATTATTAGCTGCAAGTGGAATCTGAGTCTAATAGGATAGGCCACATATTACTTGGCCTGGAGCTTTTACCACCAGCAGATGGCGTCAAAGAACGTGATAAGAGAGGAAAACACTGGAAATGAGAAGAAATGACTAGTGGAGAATGATTTTCAGAGGACATACACAGCAAGTGCTGATACTACAGTTAAACCGGCTTTCCTGTTTTCTTTAGCTTACAGGGGAGCTTCGTGAAAACGTCATTCACAAACACCTCTCTTGGTTCTAACAGATGTGTCCGTGTTGATGTTCTTTATTTATTTATTTTTAATTTTTTTTTAGAAAAGGATCTTTGTGATATGCATACCCCAGAACCTCCAACAGCTGCTGATGGGAGCAGACGGTGGCGTGCCATCAACTCGTCAAACATCACCGTTTCAGCACTCAGGGTGAACATGTTACTCATTCAAGATGATAGCGTGCCCAAGAGGTCCGTCCAGACGAGAACAACAAAATTGCTTTGTCAACTCTGCGCGCACACGAAGGGCCTGTCAGGATGACAGCAGAGCTCTGCTGCGGCGCTGGTGAGTTATAGAGCACCAGGTGCACTACGAGGCAGAACATTTGAAAGCATATTTTTTAGCTGTTCGCGATGAATAGATGGGAAAATAACTGGGATCGTTCTGATGAAACCGACTTGCATTTGACTCGAATGAAACCCAGCACATATGCAGTTCAGCTTAATTTATGAGTAATCTTTTGGAAACCTTTTGATTTATTTATTTATTTATTTTTTGTCTGAAGGGAGCCAGGTGCTTTGGGGCTGTACCGCGTTGGCCGTGGTGATAATTCTGTTAGGCCACTCAACAATGAAATAACATTTCAGTGCCACGGCACAAAAGAACCTGAAAATTCAAAGAGGCTGCATTATTCAGCGCCGCAGCTCTGACCCAGTCCGTGAGCTCCCGTCTGATTTCTACGAGAAATTGAGAAAAAGCAGGATAAAGGCGGGTTGTGGATGACTCTCGTATCGCAGGGCTTTGATGCACATGCAGGTAGTTTTCAGCTCAGATGAAAGTGTGCTAAGCAATTAAAACGAAGAGATTCCCTAAACCAGTTGTGAAAGCCATGACCCACACAGACATGCGTAAAATCACATTAGACACATCCTCTTCAAAGCAGCTTCACTTTGCACTTGAGGGTTGTCGGTTCAATACTGTCTTGACATTTGTCAGGAGTGTTCTGAGGCTGCTGATGCCCCTGCAGCAACCCTATATTTAGCGATTACTTGCTATAGTGTGAAAGTTTTCTGCTAGGAAGTTGCCCCACATCTGAAAAGTCTGAGGCAGGATGACCATTGATTCATGCCTTGGCTCATTTAATGGAGAATACAGGTCAGCTTTTGAAACCTTTGAGTTACAGCACAACCGATCCATCCCCCACAGAGAGGCAGCAGAGGAGGGTGAAGGCACTGAAGCGGCAGGTCAGGAGTGTGGATCAAAGCCCTGGCTGCATGGTCTGCGCTGCTCGATTCTGCAGACAATATTGATGGGGGCCACCGATGAGCTGTGCGGCCTCAGTGAGCTCTGCTAAGTACCCGAACAAGGACACAGCGACAGTTTGGTGCCACAGACTTGGTAATGGATGCATCATGTTGGACTAGACGGATTATGTATCAGGTTTATTTTTTTTGCAGTGTGTATACTGTGTACAGATTCGGAAAGCGACTTATAAAATGGCACAAGAACTTCATATAGTCATAATTTTAATCAAGACTGAGTAAAGAATGTAATAAAATTGTGCGGTTAATTTGAGCTGACTGAAGTATTCGTGAGGTATTCGTACCGAGAAACCTGGTATTTTCAGAAGCTTGAAAACAGCAGGTGATGTTGCTAACGGAGAGTAGGAGGACAAGGAATAAGGTGAGGGAGGATATATGTAAAGACCAATCAAGGCTACTTGGAGAGGACAGAGATTTATGTATTTTTTTACCCTGACAAACATCTGGTCGATGCAATTAATGTCTTATAGACAGATGGAAAGTATATGAGTTGCAGTGCGATTTGCATACGGGATCTGGGGAGGTGTAAAGATGCCACCATAGCTTTTTATACTAACATCTTTAGGGCTAAATACTAAAAGTAAGACTTTCAATCACTGACTTTTGAACCATCTCCAAAGCCTCGCTTGGCAAGCTGACAGCTTTGGAAAGGATGCAGCTGTTTATACCCCAAATCCATGTATCATCATTAAACTGATCATAGGATACTTGTATAGCCGAAGGACGCGCCTAAGGGAGGAAAAAGATCAGATGGGACCAAAGAGCAGCCACTGGCTAGGTGTGTGTATTTTGCTTTTAAATGAGCTTATCTTCTGTAAGCTGACAAGTGGTCACACTCTCCTCACTGCAGCCCAGTTTTTTTTTTTTTTGGAACCACGTTGCTAAAACAGGCGAATGCTTCCACTAATATCTTGTTTGGTGTGGTGCTGAAACTATTTTGAACTATTTTAGACCTCATTATGAGGTCCGATGCTACACACGATCAGGAATAATCAAATGCAAATAAGAAGAGATAAATACACAGTAAATAAAATGAGAATCTGCATCCAAGGTGCAACTAAACCTGGAGCGCTCTCCAATACGCACTCATTTAGCCTCGATGAAGGCCCTGAAATTTGCATAGGTGCCACCAAGGAGGGACAAAGGACAACATTGGATTAAAAGATGGTATATTGCATTATTTAGATAAACCAGTTACAATTGACTTCAGGAGCTGGCGGCTTAAGCCAGAGCAATGATTTCCTTTTATGCATAGCTAGCCACTTGGCATACCATGCACGGCATGCTGCAGCCCCAATGCTCTGCACAGCTAAGAGGACTTTAATGGGTTTTTCTTTCCACTTAAGGTTTAGCAACAGAACCTACTGCCTTTTGCTGGTCTGGACATCACTGGAGTCTGACCTGTCTCGTTTGAGAGCATTTTATGTGGTCAGCGTTTTACACAGCGATGCAGGCGCCTTGAGGTGACTCGTGAGAAACTTGTAGCTTTGACTCCTCGTTGTTATCTTTTAGGAGGCAGTGATTACTGGAGGTCCCGATGAGAAATGAGGAAAAAATCAATGGTAACGAGTTGTGTTTTGCATAGGGACAACCATGGAGGCATTACTGTCATATCTATGAACATGTGGGGAAGCTTTCCAAATTGCATGTTTGTCATTGGACACTTTTTGTTTTTATTAAAAAGGATGTAAAATGCAAGGTTATTTGAAAGAGTAATTACAAACCCCTAAAAAGTGTTCAGCCCTGTCCATTGTGTATCGATTGACCCTGAGCATCTCTTCTTTACTTTAAAATTCAAAGAGGATGAAGCGTTGCCGGCTCACTGCTATTAGGCTCATTTCACTGCTTCTAATATGTATAATGACAAGTTCTGGCTTAATTACCACAGTTTGTGTTCAGCGCATCTGATCTGTTTTTGACTGTGGTGTGTCTCTGGGAGTTTTACTAACTACTCAACGTGTGAGGCGGCAAACAAGATTCAAGGTAAATACACAGAGATTCATAGAGAGAACAAACACCTGGATCATCTGTGAAAGGCATCAATTGGACTCCATGGGAAAGCAGAGATGAGCTCTGTGTATTGTTTTCCTGCAACTCATGCTCCAATTCATCATCTCCCCTCTGACTGGTTTCAATCAGTCCTCTAGCTGCTAATCTCCTGCAGGAGCAATATATATATATTTATATATAAAAGCCCACAGGAAGGCTGCTTGTTAATGTTTCATTCAAAAGTCTGTCCCTCAGGAAATGTAACACGCCGCAAGACAGCACACCTTCAAATTATGAAGCTGCTGTAAGAAATACCTCCACAAGATTTTATCGAATCAATTTTGGGATAAGGTTATTCTTGCACTTCATAATAACTTACACATCCCAGACGCAGGTGATAAAAATCAGCCTGGATGCACATTTATTCATTTTTAAAACATATTCAGGGTCTGACAGCTTGAAAGGCATCATAGACAGAGTCAGTGACAAACATTAGAAGTCATGCTATGCTGCAGTCATGCCTCTGATAATATTAAATCTTTCTTGTCAGTGCATTGATTGACAGGCTAGTGAAAGCACACAAACATCTGTCTCAGCAGCTACACGCTTCTGCGGATGAGCCGCTCGCTGCACGTACGCCGTGGAATTTGTCCCCCAGTCGTCTCCTAATTTGATTACCCAGTACAGATCTAAAGGATGGAGGGGAGTGATATTAAATCGTTAAGCGCAGGAATATGTATCACCCTTTTGTGTTTCACACCAATTTGCTTCACATAAGTGGATTGGTCAGAGCCTCTATCAGTGAATATACATCTCCAATGGAAGTGAAGTGAATGCAGACTTTCAGCCACACAGGGAGCATCTGTACAGGGCGCTAATGCGGACAAATTGCAGCAAATCATATATGTTTCTTATCTTACCACTTATGATGCTGCTATTACTCATGAGTGTGTGTAATTCAGTTAGACTAAACTAAATAAAGATACGCAATGTTTTCAGACTGGAAAAAAGTCTCATATTTCAGTGTAGGGTTCTATTCTCTCCCATTAACGCAATCAAGTGCATTGCTAATTACTAACTGTGTTGTTTTTAAAATGATTAAGACATGTAGAATAAAAACTAAGCAGACCACGAAGCTAGATAATGCTGAGATCACGTGGCCAGTGCTTCAAAGCTGCTCTTCAGGAAACATAAAGCCGGACCTACAGTCCAATTTGGACAAGGAGTCCAATTTGTCTCGGCCATAGTTACCAATCTATGGTCGATCAAAAGTAACAGACCCACTAAAAATGCACTGGAATGGTGTTTTTCTTAAGATTTATATCCTCCAAATGCTATGTTGTACAAAACCAGACTTTTCTGGACTAGGAGTTAATTGTTAGCAAAACTGCTAAGTAAAATTCATGAACAGTCTTGCCCCCTAATTTGTCTAATGCTATTGTAAATATGGCCTTTCAACGATATTTGCAAGCAAAAGAAAATACAAAAGTTTGCACCATCCTTTGTATCCTCATTCCACCCCTTCCCTTCCTGGGAGAGAGGTAGCTCGGACATCCAACCGACACAATTGTGTATTTTGGTGGACAGCAGTAAAAAGGGCTAAGCTAATCTCTTGGTGGTTGAAAGTCACGCAGTTGTGTGGTGGCAGCATGGAAGGGGGCGATTCCAGGACGCTGGAACTCACTGTGATATCGTGCACCTTACTTAATGAAACATCGAAAAACACAAGTGAGGTGCCCACTTGAAAACCCCAATGATGCACCACATACTACCTAATGCTGTTGGCTAGGCTAGTTTGCTGGTGTCCTCTTATTGGTTGCCAGCTGGTAGCTAACTGCTGACTTATAAATGTGTTTTGCCTCAGTTCTTGCCACAAGGGATTTTAACATCGCATCCTGTGTAGTGATTAATGACAAAGGTCAGTGTTTTATCTGTGCAATAGTTTGGTTTCTGACCAAGGCGACCATCAAACGCAGTCACAACCACAAGCTTTAGAGTCCCATTTGAAGGCAGCACGAATACCTGAAATGTTTGCAGCATTCCCATTAATCTCAAACGTCCTTGGTGTTTAATGGGAGAACTCAAACATAGTAAAGCATTACAGCATCACTGTGAGCATGTTAGCATGCTGCCGATGGCACAAAGTGCTGCTGTGTCTATTACAGTCAAACAGAGAAGTTGGTGGTAGACTCTTGGCTAAAAAGAAAAAAAGAAGAACCTGAAATCATTTACACTAACACACATTTTATTAGAAACAGTGAAACTGAAGAGAGAATAATTATTAAGGACAATGAGATGGCTACATAAAGCAAAAGTCCCTATCTGGCTCTTTTCAAAGACCCTGATTGAAGAAGACGGATGAAACATCAGAGCTTCATTCAGATTTAAATGTGTGATTATATTTATTTTGCTTCTTTGCTTTTTTTTAATGGAAAGTTCATCAACCTGGCTCCATCACTGCGGGTATGATTTTTTTTTCTTTTTTTTTTTTTGAGCAGTGATAATGGAGACAATTAAGATAATGCAATACTGATGGCAATTTAAGTGGCGTTAACAGCCACTGGGACATCAGAGGCTGTAGAAATGCTGGACTGATAAGTTGATTTAAACCAAATGATAGAGTAAATTCAGCCCCTGCACATCCTCGGAGTTATTTCAGCACTTACAAGGGACAAAAGCCGCGAGTATTTATGTGTCTGTTAGCCTTTTTTTTTTTTTTTTTCTTTGCTTGTTGGCAAACGGGCATCTTGGGGGAATTACGGCAGAGTGCCCGCCACTGCAGCCGCTGACAGTTTCACTGCTCTGATTAAAAATTTCAAACGCTTTGAGGATTCACCGTAATTACTCTTTGACGTTTATCATATGGCTGAAGCTGGAGATGCAAACACTCAAGGGAGGTAATGTTTTCACTCCAAACTGATTCCAGCCGCTTGTTTCTGTCACCATTCATTAGCGTGAGAGGGTGGTGACAAAGAGGCTAAAAACTGACCCGGTCTCAATAAACAAACGAATAAATAAACAGACAAGATTAGCATTTCTGCCTTCAGTGTAAATGCCGGAGGGCAAACTTTGAAAAGCAACTAAGTGTTTAATCTTGTTACCCTGACTCTACAGGCGCACAAATACAGTGAAGCATTGGTGGCGAAGAGTTTGGACGTGGTCTAAGCTAACAGTAGGCTCTGTGGGCCCGAGCAGAGCATGAAGCGTTCAGAAGAGGGGGAGTCGTCGAGTTGCCTCTGGCATTTACCATGAAACCATAAATATTTATGAGCACATTACATACATTTAAAACCTGCTCCATTACCGTTATTGTGACCAGAAGGTCTGTAATGAACATAAAGTACTTATCATAGAATAACCTTTAAACACATGAATTATAATACACCAACCAGGCATAACATTATGACCACCTCCCTATTATTGTGTAGGTCTTTCAGGTACCTCCAAAACAGTTGTGACTCATCGGAGAATAGGCATGGGCCTTCTGAGGGTGTTGTTAGTTGGGGGGCCTTTGGGTCCTGAGGGGTGAATCATCCCACAGATACTTGATCAGTTTGTGAGGGGGTGAATTCGGAGGCCAGGTCAACACCAAGTGCTGTTTTCAATGTTCCTAAACTGTTTTTGTGTGTGTGACTGTGTCAGGCTGCATCCTGCTGGGGGTGGCTGATCTGGTCTAGGTGGGTGGTACATGTCTTGAACAAGTTTTAATGTGTGTGACTGATCCATGTAAGACGCTACTAGCATTGGGATTTAATAAGGAGCAAACCACGCAGCCAGGAAATCCAGATCAGGTGTGCACAAGCGCCATTACTATTCAGTTGTAGCCGCCATGCTGCTTCTTATTAGCCAGCCGTATTCATGAGGCCGTCTTTCTCCGTGTGGTGCCACCATCAGGACGTATACCCACATATTAACAACTTCTCGAAGAGTTTTAGTCTGGCGCACCTGGTGAAGACAATGAACTTGCAACAAACACACAAAAAGGGACCTAATTGCAGCCGAGCCCACTTTTCAGTTTAGTAGATTATATGTTTGAAATTCTTCAAGGGTGCTCGCACTGAAATCAACTGCTGATTAAAATGTATGCTGCTCCCTCATTTCTTCCAACACACCATATTATTCCTGATAAAGGGCTACAGGTCGCAAGTTCAAAGTATTGTTATTCATCTGATCCAACATGTTCCTTTCAAATGCCCTCATAAGGTGTCATTATGTTCTGTTTAAGACAGTGTTTGTTTGGCTACTTTTACATAAGAAAAAACATAATTTCTTTACGTTTATAAAAGTTCTTTACAAATTAAGCTAATATTATATATTCCTGCATATTTTATTTGATTTCACAGGTATAACATCAATCAAATAACTAGACTAATGTAGTAGAATATAATAAAGTGAATTAGCTTTAATCTCTCATAATTTCCTCTGGGAAAATATTCTGTGTGTGAAATGAAGCTCACAGTCTCACACACACACAGTGTGGTCAATATATTCATTCAGTGGGATTTAAGCGATTCTGATTGGTGGTTTCAGTTAAACTGTTAACATATATGTAAATTAAATAAAGTAAAATCCACACGTGTCAGCTACAATGGCCTGATCTCCAAATTCACTAGATCCCAAATTGATCTCCACAGAGGCCCCCACTAACAACATTGTGTTACCAGACACCACGGGACACCCTCAGAAGGCTCATGTCCCTTCTCTGATGTGTCACAACCATTTTTTTTTTTTTTTGAAACACGAGTGAGACCTACACAATATTAGGAAGGTGGTCATAATGTTATGCCTGATCAGTGTATGTGTCTACGTGCCCCAAAACATCAATCATTTCAAGCTTAGTTCGTCTTTTCATCTTTTTCCTTTGAACAACTTGTTGTGGTTGAGTCTTTCCACCATCATCAATTTTTAACTATTTCCAAACAAAATGTTTCTGGCAGCTGCAGAAACTTCTCACTTGATGCACAGAAATAATGTCTTCATCACAACTAACTGGAGTAATGACCAGGCCAAGCATCTGCATTTGCAGAGCGAGGTACAGATTCTCACGGTTTACCTCAACCCTCTCAACCCTCTCAACCCTCTCAACCCTCTCAACCCTCTCAACCCTCTCAACCTCACCATAGAGTCAATTTGTTGCAACGGAGGTGGTAAATGTTCCTGTAATTATATGGTGTTTTTCTACCTATTGGTACTCAAAACGCTTAACAGTCACAGTGACAGGTCTCCACACCCCCAGGTGGTTAATGGAGGTATTTTTATTCCGACATGGGTATTATTCTAAACCCGTTTTCAACAACGCAGTTACAGTGTGGCTTAAATAGAGTGTTTTGATTTTAAAAATGAACATTTAGTGCTAAAATACTGGCACAAAATACGATGAGGCAACCATGAGAAAACAAAAAGAACCCGATTCCGTTCACGCCACGTTACAGTCCAATGCAATGCTGCAAATTTATTTCCAGGCTGTCCATCTCACGTCAGAGCGTATAGATGCGAGTTATGGAGCTTATGCGGCGCAGGCTCCTTCTCGAAATAATTACGTTTCATGCAGAGATGAAAGTGAACAGGTGGCCATTTTTCTCTGCTTTCTGAGTCTCAAAGATAAACGAGGGTTAACGTGTGTGGGAGGAATCCTGACGAGTTCCATACACTGGGCTTCACTGAGCACTCGCGGTGCCGATGCACCTGCACAGACTGAGAAGTACTGCATTTTTTTTACTTCGTGATTATTGAAAAACTGCACTTGCACCGTTTGAAAGCAGGCTGTAACCCACACTAAGTGAATATAGCACGATTCAAGAGCACATACGTATTCCGAGTGTCCTTTAAATTGCCTACCCTAGTGCAGACGTGCAGCTATTCATTAATCCTAAAAAGTTGGGTTCGGAAGACAAAATTCGGAAGACAAAATCATCCAAAGCCCCGTCTCACGGCTCCATGTACAGTAGGTTTCGAGTGCGATGGCTGTGCAGTGGGATTAATGCAACAGTCAAGCTCATGTCATAGCCCTTCAACCGGAGTAGAAGAAGTCAGACTCAGCAGGGTGTTAGAGCTGAGGAAAAAATCAGAGGGAGCGCATTTTCCTTTGACAGTAAAACAAAACTCTCGTCTAATTCTGCACCCATGTCACACCCCCGTACAGTATGTGCAGCTCACACGGTTTCAGGAACCAGAGGTGAAGCCTCACATAATCGAACGCTCCCATTCTTTTCTCACTTAACATAACAAGCCTGTTGAAGTTAATGCTGACCCTGAATCCGGGGCTGCCAAAGGAGCTCCTGTCTCTCTCCCACGTCCTTTGTTCAGTTTTTTGTAACATTAAAACCACTGAAAAGTGAATAACTCGCCACCTTGTGAAAATTCAACATTCTGCCGAAAAGCTTTTGGAACTGGTTCATGTGGATGTTACTTAGACATGTACCTCCCACTAGACCAGGCACCAAAAACAAAACAAAAACAACAACAACATGAAGAACAGGAAGTGGCCTCCAAATTCACAAGATCAACCAATAGCAATAGATAGATAGAGGCACAAAGGAGACCTAGACAATATTAGGTAGGTGGTCATAATGTTATGCCTGATCGATGTACACAGGCCTGATTAATTACTCTGAGAATTGATGATTGTTTCTTCTCAGAAAGAGGTCAGACAAACATAGAAGCAGTTTTCCTCTGTCTTCACAAACAAATATCATGAATCAGATTGTCATTAAAGAGCACCGCTCATCTTCACAATCTTAATACTTCCTGTAGTACTTCCTGTGGAGGGAGCTCAGGGCTGTTTTGAGTTAGACTTCAAATATTTGACAGGAAACCCATAATAGAAACTATCCTGTGGGAAATTCGAAAACTATTACAACACGTTTGACTCATAGGGGAGAAAAAGGATAGGAGTGCCTCTGCGGCCTCATTCTTTGACCAGCTTTGTGTGAACCGCGATGCTCAGAAGATGTATAACAGCTATTCAAGGTCCAGAGTTGAGCTATTTTTGTACATCGGGGGCGACTATATTTTTGTGATTACGTTTTTTTGTTGTTGTTAACCTCAAATAAACAGTCCACGCTGGCACAGGACGCTGGACAGCTAACACCGTCTCTCCTCTCAAGGCCGTTGACACAGTGTGCGACACAGCAGCCTGATCAGAGACGCTGATTGTGTTGTTCCCCTGCCGATAAAACTGATCTACTCTGAACGATAGTCTGGGTCTAAACTGCGCAGAAACACACACAAATATCTTATTCTCCCCTTGCTCCCCCATTATTTATTCCAGTAATGTAATTGGCTTTCCTTCCATGTATGCCATTAATGGCTATTTTTTCTATTTTATATATTTTGTTACCATAATGCTGTTTGTTATGGTTTTTTCTTTCTTGACTCTTTTTGTGTCCTTGTTGCTGTGACTTCCAAGTCTAAGACAAATTCTCCTGCAATGGTAATAAAGTTTATTTGCTTAGATCTAATCTTCTCTCTGAACAGGCAACCGGCGGACGCTTAGTATTCTGAAATATTTTAATCGGTATCAGTAGGCCGACACTATGACAGCGAACTATTTATTTTACAAGTGGACAAGCTATAAAACCAATCACGCCTAACTGATGGTTAAGAGCCGGCGGCGTTTTGACTTTCAGCACTTGTCCTTAGCCCGGCTTTAAACGTAGCCAACCCGTTTACCCGCACGGGTTGAACACCCCCTGTAGTTTCCACTCTGCCTTTCCTAAAGAGACCTCCTTCTAGCACAGTGTTGTTATTTGACACTGGGTTCACTCTCATGAGCTAAAATTGTGCAGGCAAAACCACATTACTCCTGCAGGGCATTGATGAATTATAAATATACATGAAAATAATTAATTTGCCACCGTTGCCAACATTAATTATCATTGTGGATTTCTTATTCTAAACAGACAAGCTAAGAGATGACTCCCGCCGAGGAACACATTTTGAATGCGTAATGTTTATTATCAGCACGATCTAATTTATTTAGATACTGTCAGTAAAATGTCCCCTGGGCAAAATGAGATTTCAGACACCTATAAAGCTGCTGTCTCTGCATCTATAAATTCAAACCCGTTTGACATGCCCGACTTATAAAACCGACTAATTTCTGGCCCTTTGTGCGTGTGTGTGTCTGCGCGAGAGAGTCAGCGAGAGACAAAGGGGTGAGATTGTAATTGTAGTGGTCGCACATTAATGAGAAAGTTACCTTATGAATGAATCAGTTTACACTCTCGCCCTGACCTTTTAGCTGCGTCTGAAATTATGCAAAAAGATTCAGTTTGGCAAAGTGACATTTATATTATTGACGTGATTCTCCCCCCAATGACCGGCCACCGCGCATTAAAAACACAACACACAGATGTGTTATCTACATTACAGTTTGGTTTGAAAGCAACTGTGCAAATTTACAAAGCGCCACTTTGTCACATGACGCCAAAAACGGTTTGTGGTTGTGTTGATCATCAATAGACCTTCAGTCATGCGAGCAGACAGACGCACGGCGATGCTCTGACATGAATGCTAATGTTAGCACTACCTCAGAGTGGAAACACTATCAGAACATTCAGTAGGTAGTCAATACTATTAATTGAGTATTTTAATTCAGCTGGTCAGCGCGCTAACCTTTGCTAATTAACACTAATACAATGTGCAGTTGAGACCGATGGGAATGAGCTTACTTTAATGTGTACTGATCCGCCACAACATTATGACCACTGACAAGGAAACACCATGCGACACGATCCATGCCACTTTTTTACTACACTGTTTTCTATTTTATTTACTAGATAACATCTCATTTTCTTTTAGCTACCTGTGGTTTTTAAGAGTGTTTCTTTTATGTGCAACTAAGCTGCTGTGAACAAATACTTATAACATTGACCATCTTATGACAATTCAATGCTCTGCTGGGAAACTTCAGGACCTCGCCTTCATCTGGATGTTACTTACTTAAACATGTGCCACCCGCCTAAATCAGACCAGGTATCCTGAGCCCTCAGCAATGACACTTTTTGATTCTAGCTGGCATCCCCAGCAGGATGCAGCCACACACAGGCACGCAGAAAATCTTGACGAACAGCACAAGGTGTTGACCTGGCCTCCAAATTCAAGTATCTGTGAGATGCACTGGAACAAGCCTGACAGTATGCTAACGATGTCAGGACAATGGTTTCTAAATATAGTTCCTAAAAAATGTTGATGCATGTTGCATGGACTGATCAACTGACCTACAAACGCCAGCCGTACAGCCATGGTGCGACAGAAGCACATTTGTATTTATTTTTTTTGTGGAACTTTATCTACTTCATACTTCCAGTGTAAGTGGCCGGGGAAAATGTGAGGAGGTCAAAACTTCAGCTGCAGCTGCGGTGTATAGAACGATTCAAAAAAAGTTTTGCAGCCTCGCGTGGTTCATCAGGGTCATCTCGGTGATGCCACAGGCCTAAAACTTTGCAGCTGAAATGTGATATATTGTGCAGTAGCGACACAGCTCCAGAGTCCGTTTTAACCCAGTGAGACCACTTACTCCAGCAGCAGCTCAAGGCTCATGAATATTATTTTTATTTTATTTTTATTTTTTAAAGAGGTCTTTGCAGCCACTGTTGTACCTCTGGAGGAATGGAAAACAGATCGGCTACAAGTGGGAAAAGTGAGCGACGATAAAAGTCCCAGCTGGGACGACAGTGATCGGAGACGTCACCAGCTGCGGCAGCTCCTCTCATCCGCTCCAGTTTTGAAGCCCATGCTACTGGTTACAATGAATCCTCTGAGGAAAACCCTGCTGCTCTCTATATTCCACATTAGCCCTACATGTTCATTTAGAAAGGCATGATGAGTAAAGGTGGTGAAATGTCACAATAAACTGGAACAAACCCCAAAGAAAGGCGCGAAGAGGGTGTCAACAGAGTGCCATCTCCTTCTTTGGTGCCGCTCCAAATTTAACCTACAGCATTACTTCATGTGTGGGTGAATCCCTCCCTAATTTGTTTCCTCCAAATAGGTTACAATTCATAGGTGCGTTTGGGGACATCTGCTTTGAGTTATTGCTCTGCTTCAAATGCCTGAAGCCATTAAGGCTTCAGGCTCACGCCAGCCCCATTGTTCTTTCAGGGCCGTGTATATTTAGCACCACAATGCCCAAAAAAAAATAATCTTTAAGCAGAGGAACATCTTATGTCATGCAGTGAGCATTGCAGAGACAGTAATGAGTTTTCATTTATTAACAATTCCAGTTTCCATTAGTTATGTGTAATTAATATCAAGCCTTTCATCATCGCCAGGTCTTCTAAAGCTTTTGTGGCCATTATGCGGCTTCAGTCTTGTGTGAATGAAACATTACAGCTGTGCATTAATTTTTCAAGATGGCAAACAGCCAGAAGAAGAAATGCTTAATTCTCCGACTGTGGCTGAAGGTCTTAGGGAGACCTTTAATAATCGTCACTAAATTACTGAGTCTGCCAATTAATTATCTGAGACCGAGGGAGGGAAAAGAAGGGAAAGAGAGAATGGTACTGATGCTAATAAAACCCATTTCTACCTCATACATCAAGATATTAAGTAAAGTTTTACTAGTATGTATATACACGAAGCTAAGCCCTTCTTCTTTTTTGCTTCCTGTAGCTTCGTTTGAGGTCGAAGTGACCCTCCAGGAACAGATGGTTGTAATGCAAGACATTTATCTGCCTGTGCACAACAAGAAGCCTATAAAAAAAAGAACATGCTGGGCACATTTTAGGAGTAATTAACAAACCTTCAGGATGCTTCAAAGAGCTTTAATTCGGCTTCACACTGTAGTTTCACCTGCTTAGCCTTAAAAAAAAAAATCATTAACATAAAACAGGATTGAAGTAAATCCCGTTAGAGGTCTGACTCCCAACGAAAAATCGAAAAGCAAAACGTTTTCAAATACTTTTATGACAAAATAGAGCACATTGTACAGCATTAGTGATCATTTTAAAAGATACAGAAAAAGATATGCTCCTATCGTAGGGTTTAGATTATCCGTATGATATAAATATACACACATTATATTTCCAAAATGAACAGTGGCCTCAACATGCAGCTCAGTCATGAAAACACTCTGGTATTAAGTTGCGGACGCACGCTAGCATGGTCCCTCTTAACAGCAGCTCAACACCAACAATACAAAAAAAAAACAACAAAACAAAAAAAAACATTTACATCTGTGAATAGATAATTGCTCCATGACAACACGCGCACTCACACACACTCTGTACATACATACATACATATTCCTACAGGACAGTTGTGTTCTTTTAATGACTATAACTCTGTCTTAACGCTCTTATTAAGTTCATCTGACACGCTTCCCCTCGAGTCGTCCTTAAGCCATTTGTTGAAAACGGCAACGGGGTCGATGTTCCAGTGTTTATGGAAGGAGATGGGGACCTGGTGTGCGAGCAAGTCTCTGGCGTAGTCCTCTGGGCGTGCCTGAAAGGTAAGATAAAGCACAGTAATTTATATTTGGAAGCAGTCACAGGAGACTGAATGCGAGCGCTGTAAAAAGCCCGCGTGAAAGCATGAAGAGCTGAGTTTAGACTCTGACACCGAGAAAAAAAACAGAAAAACTGATATTTATGATGCCTTAATAAACCTCTGCTTGCTCAGGAGATTTCAGTTATGTATGCAAACAGGTGTACGGGCGTCATTTACCATCTTATTCTTTTGTGGTTTTGCTAAAATGGGACAAATGAGATATTCTGAAATGTCCCAGCGGCAGAAGCGCAGGTGCAACGCTGCCTTCATGTGAACCTATGGCTACCAACGGGAGGCAGTGGACACACAACGTTTGGCATTCAAATCCTAACGTTACCTGTATGCACTGATCAGCCAAAACATTAAAACCACTGGCGAGATCTTACAAGCTACGCTCCATCTCACTCCTTTTTCGAAATTATTCATTTTTTTTCTGTGTTTTATTGTTGTTTGCTTTCTCGGGTTTTCATTTTTGTATTGTGTTGCGAGGGGAATTTGTTAGCAATTGGGAAGCCTTGTATTGATTGCATATTTGTGATAAAAAAATAAGAGAAGAAAACTGACAGGAGACGCGGATAACATTGACCATCTTGTAACAATACAGTGTTTTGCTGGGAAACTTTTGGACCTGATGTTCGTGCGGATGTTACTTAGACGTGTACCAACCACCTAAACCTGATTAGGCCTCGATGGCAGCGGTCATCTCCAGCAGGAGGCAGCCTGACACACACACAAACTCAAAAAACATTAAAAAAAAACAAAACAAAACAAAAAAACAAAAAAAAAAACAGCACAGGGTCTCCAAATTCACTAGATCCCAAACTGATCAACTATCAACACTGTGTTGCCAGACACCACAAGACACCCTCAGGAGGTGGTCATAATGTTATGCCTGATTGATGCAGAAAGGCAAAAAGACATTCACGCATGAAGAGACGAGCTGAGAGAAACATGTTGCATCTTTCTCAACTATCTTAGGCGTAACAGCATAACTAACGGTACTTTCTTTTAAAAAATACAGCGTGCTCATAGCAAGAAGAGCCAGCTCTGTCTATACATTATCAATATTTTAATGTTCTGCTTGTTTCACCCTGAAATATTTGGGGAGGGAAATATATATATATATATATATATATATATATATATATATATATATAAGGCCGTTACCTTGGCAACCAGAGCTCGGCATGTCCACTAACGACCAACCGTCTGCTCCAAAGTGATGGATGGAGAGCAGGCCGCTTAAGTTTTGAGAAGGCGGCTCCTAAACAAGCAGACGGGTCGCAAACTCGTGAGCTCAGACCTTTCCGTTCATACGGATTCCTCTCGTGCAACGCGGTCGACAAAGCCTCGTTTGAAGGGAGCAAATACAACAAAATGAACGATTCCACTCGGCTGCTTTAGTCAGAACGCCGGGATTTGAAAAAGTCTCCGACTCACATGCTATGTTTCACCATTTATCTCTGCATGGAAAGCACCCTAGATATAACGCCACAATTATGCTGAGAATGAAATACTATAATTACCCGTTTTCTGATCTGTAAAAACACTTCACATAAGAATCCACGTTATAATTATGCCCTCATTCCCCCCCCCCACAAAGTGCTCCGACATATTCGAACAATGTGCGCTGAAAAGGTTAGTAAATGGATTCTCTAGTCAAATATATGCCTGGCCTTTTCTGTTTAACAGGAGATACCGTGGCTTTGAAATGTCTCAAAGTACAAGAGACTGACATGTAGGGTAATCCAACTTACCTTGTAATTACAGAATCTGCGAATCTTAAACGCTCTAACCCGTCTTATCAACCAGAACAAAGATAAAAATCAACCCCTGTGTGTGTGTGTGCAGGTTTTTTTTTTTTTTTTTGTCAAAAATGGGAGACTTGACAAAAGCTCAATCGGGAAGATTTGTTCACACGTTCTTTCTCTATCCGTCCTCGATCAAATTGGGCTATTTCTTCACCGTTCTCGCCCCTTCCGCTTTTTCCCGCGATGTGGAAATCACCTCATTCTTAATTTCAACATTACTGACTCTCGTCCTATTATCCGCTTGCACGCGTTCTCCACGTCAATCAAGGGCTCATTCTCTAAATTCATTCCAGTTTTGTCACTCTGCATTTAAGCCTCTCGTGCAGCCTCCCCCTCCTCCTCCTCCTCCTCCCTGTCTTCCTCCACCTCATCCCACTTGTCTAGGGGGTTTCACCTGCAGTCTCCACCAGTCTATCTGCTTCACTGCCTCCAGTGTCTTGTCTCCAGGGGCAGGGCACCTATCTGCTACCTTTATATGGAACTTTGCTACATGACGTCCCTTCTCATCGGAGTCTAGCTGCCAAAATATTTACTCTCGACAAGATCTTGTCGGTTCGATATTCACCCATCAGGCATAACATTATGACCGCCTTTCTAATATGGTGCATGTCTCCCTTGTGCCTCCAGAACAGTTGTGACCAGTGTTGCCACAGTTACTTTGAAAAAGTAATCTGATTATTGATTACTCTTCTAAAAAATCAACTTATTACTTGAGTTTCTTCATTAGTTGCATTCAGCAGCTGCCCACCCTCCACCCCAAAATGTCGTCTATAACATACTCCCCCACCAACTTATTCAACTCTCACCAACTTACTGGTTTTTCTTCAAAGTCTTCACATAGAGACTCTTTTTATTGTGGAAAAAAAGGGCACACCCAGGAGCAAATCAGGGAGGCAAACCTCTGACCCTTCAACCTAAAGGCTGTCCCTCTAACCACGACTCCAGCTCCAAAGTCATTTCTCTCCTCCCTTTATTGTTGTTTACTTTTGTGGTGCTGCGTGGTATGACACATATTACATCTCCTGTGGTGTCTGGCAAAAGGATGTTGTTAGTGGGGGTCTTTGGGTCCTATGGGCTGAGGGGAGGGGCCTCTGTGTTCCAGTGCATCCCACAGATACTAGATCAGTTTGGGATCTAGGGAATTTGGACGCGAGGTCAACACCTTATGCTGTTAATGATTTTTTTTTTGTTGTTCCTGAACCTGTGCCAGCCCAGGCGATGGCTGCTGCCATCAAGGAGTGTCATTGCTATGGGGTGGGGGTGCCTGGTCTGGTCTAGGTGGGTGCTACATGTCAAAGTAACATCCACACAAATGCCAGGTCCAAAAGTTTCCCAGCAGAGCACTGTATTGCCACAAGATGGTCACCTGTCAGTGGTGATAATGTTGTGGCTGATCAGTGTACGTTGCTTTACTTTCCTTTTTAAATCCCGTCTTAAATCCAGTAGTCACTCAGTTGTGTGTTTCCCTACTAAAAAAAGTTCCAATCTCTCTTCGGATGATCAGTCTGAAATATGTTCCTTACAAGAGACTCGTATACCTTGCAAAAATATAATATTCTCAGTATATTTTGACATGATGATATTTCACAAAATAAAAAAATAAATAAATAAATAAAAAACCCCAAATCATCCTCGCAGTAGGAGTGCAAATACAACCTGGTGGAAGAGAGGACTGTGTGTGACGGGAAGCCCCAGAGCATTGAGGCACATTCCCAGCACCATGTCATCTGGCGCGTCATTGCTGTAGCACTTGCAGCCGCTGTTAAGAAGTCGGACCACTGCCTCCCTGCTGAACACCATCCTGCAGCAACACGTTAAAAAAAGAAAAGAATAAAACATAATACAGCCAATTTACTTGCACTGTAAAATATCACTTTGGAAGCAAGTGACAGAAATAACCAGAGAATACCACATATAACTTGGAGCCATCGCCTTAAAGGTCATTGTGTGTATTTTATTCAGAGTAAATAGTGAAACAGTATATTGAGTGAGATGTGTTGTTTTGCCGCCGTGAATCAGTTCTGCCCAAAAAGCGTCGCGACACCTCTTTGAAATGAAACAATTACACGTGGAAAATAAAAAAAAATCTTAAGCTGCCAGAAAAATCGTTCATTGCCACTCAATACAGGTTTTTAAGGAGACATCACTTTCGAAGAAACTGCCAGCTGTGGTGCTGTAAAGTGTCATGGCAACTGAAGGGTCCCTAAGTAGAGTTTCTCACACAGCTCAGGATTTATGAACGCTGCAGATTTTGATAGACGTGGAATCGGGACTATGGAAATCGAAAAACCTTTGCTTCTTGTTCAGTTCAAAAACATACATATTTTATATAGAAAGGAGAACAATGAAATGGGATTTTTTTTTTTTTTGCAGTTTTTCACAATTCAAAGCACCGACCTTCTATCTGGTCAATTTCTCGACTTTATTCTGCAGTGATTTTTTCTGTATTTTAATTAAGTACCATGATTGTAATGCAGTCTTAGGGGAACAACACATTTTTTTCTTCTGAACTGAATCGAAATGGTTTATCTGTAAATTACAGATTCCATTTTTTCCCCCCCTTTTCATTACACACTTCGTAGTTCCTCTGCCGCCTCTGTATCTTTCATCGTTATTCCCAGGGCGTTAAAGCGGTGAGACTCACCCTCCTCCTCCTGTGATGTAACTGTAGCCACCTTGGCTCAAGCCGTAGCCGTATCTCTCTCCGAGACACACCGGTTCAGAGGGGTCATAACAGCTCAGCAAGACTTGCAGTCGGGGGATGCTGCGGAAAGCACAGATCAAACTCATCACACGCTCATCATCATCGTACGCACGCACACGCACACACACACACACACACTCTGCGTCTACACGCCAATGAAACTGTCCATCTACAGGCTGGAATAACTGCTCTCCCTCGGGCACTAATACACATCCGGAGGCTTCCGCGTTAAGGGGCAACCTGGCGGAAAGTAAAGCGAGTTGGACGTGGATTTATGTACTGAGCTTTTTAGATGTTCGACAAGATGCTAATATCTCTGGAACTCATTTTCCCAAAGTGACTCCCATCCGAGAGTTTCTCTCTTTTTACTGTGCAAACCTTTTTATGGATGAGACAGAATCCCTTTAAAGATTTATGAACTGCTGCTGTCAGTCAAACTTTGGGGGGAATTAAAGTGTAGCATTTAGACAATAAAACGCGGCTTCAAAACGTGGAGCAGGAACAAGGAACAACAACGAGGACGTACCTGATAAGAGTGTCATCGTCCACAACGAGGAGCCACTTGGTGTCTGGGACGGCGCTGCTTAAAAATCTCTGAAGGATTGCAAATGTTTTCCCGCAGTGGCCTGCGAATAGAGACATACTATCAATACAAAGGCCAGTGAGACTTAATCACCATGTGCTTATTGACCGTGCTGTATTCAGGCTCACAAAGATAAATGGCCCTGTTAGGAGGAAAAGCACACTTGGTATAAGCAGTTATTTACATGCACATGGCTGCACACAAATAAACACATACACAGGACAACGGGCGTACAGTAAATTACCGTCATTAATTATCCCGACAATAAATGATTTGAAGAGAAGGGGGCTGAGCAAATGTCACAATCGAGTCTCGACGGCGAGTGTTGAAAAATGGAGCCACCGTAACAGCGCCAAGGCTGCAGTTAATCAAACGGCCACTCGAGGCCACTTCTGAATGTGAGGCGATCCCCATATACCGCCATTAAAATCTTGGTCTCTACGGCTAATTTCCACAACTGGGACAACTGTTACACCTGCCTTAAAACTTCCTTCTCCCTCTAATTTCTTCTCTATATCACAACTCAATTACTCAACACTCTATTACTGTCCCAGTGGCATGCTATTGACGTATAGCATCTCAACTGTTGACTGTGTTTCCCCCTCACCATCTGCCCTCCCCTCCCCTCCCGTCCTCCTTCATCTCCATCTGGACTGAATGCATCATTTTCCAGCCTGCAAATGATACCACTTATATTCAATAATCATAGCAGTTAACTCACCTGTGATAGAACATCGACCGTCACTAACTGTTTTATTTATATTCATTATCAAACTTTCCCGTAACATGCATCCACTATATATTGTATTTGTATTACTACATGAATGCTCTAGTAAGATGTATGTATCAATTACACATGCTCTGGTGGTTTCAGACCAGGTTTTGAGACAATCTGTAATGTTATTGACCTTATATGAATAAACTATAATTTAACTGAAAGTTATGCATAAATAAAGGCTGCTGTGAGTGATAGATGGGTGCCATCATGGCCGTCCTCAAGTGACTGAAGGAAACCTTGATTGCAGTATCAATCATTTTTATCAGCTTGTATATTTTTACATAGAGTTAGTAACTGCAGACACAGCATCTTTTAACTCGGGGAAGGACATATTGTAAAGCTCCAGCTATTACGCAAACAGCTCAGTATCAGAACACTCAAATCTGAGCAGGATGACTAGGACGCACTACTTTTGTGTTTGCACCTTTCGTGCATCACGTGCATGATGAGTGTGAACAAGCATCGGTTATGCCTTCTCCTCGAGGACATCTCCTCAAACGTACGTGGATCAGTGGACACATCACACATCGCGCTCTGCAGAGATCAAACACACGGCCTCACATTTAAAGGTATTACAGAAGCGAAGCCGACACTTTAGGCCTTCCAGGTACAACAACATATCTGTATTATGGTATTTTTAAGGATTTAGCATTTGAACCCCCCCCAATATAAAGATGCGATGCACAAATATCTAGCTCCTCTGTGACTCTGTGAAAGGTAAGAAAGGTATTGTCTGCATTCTGACATCTCAACAAAATAATAAGGTAGGTTTGGCATGATGAGCCAGGAAGAACAAACTTTTACTCCGATGTGTTTGACATGACGGCCAGATGGAACAAAATGTTCTGCCAACTCCTGAAAATAAAAACATTGATGCGGCAGTACACAACACATACAAGGAAACCAAAGAAATATACCTATCAGAATCCAAATATCTGCACCCCATCAGGGCTGAGAGCAGAGCCTTGGAAATCCCTGTTGGTAAGCAACACAAAGAATTCTGAGGCCCCACTGTTTTATTTATAAGGCACCCAAGGTGTATTTTTTATTTTTTTTTTACGACTATCTGAATATAAAATGAGAAAGGACACCTTGAACTGCTGACAGAAATAAAATCCAAAAATGCACTTTTAGAGACAGATCTCCAGACAACCCTGGTAATCATATTTCTAGTTCTGGAGGAGGTTAGCGTTTCTCAGCGGCCTTGAAAGACAAAACACTTTCCTTCTTCATGTTACACGCAGCACAAATCAATTAAACGTACAAAAAAAACAAAAAGGAAAGAGCGCAATTACCGTTTCATTCTTTTGCACATAAAACTGAAAAAGGTTCCTCTTTAGTCCCAAAGTAGATTTATTATCCCTCAGATAATTGTTGTATAACACACTTGACCGGCGTGACAAGAGTGCGTATTTGCTCGATAAAGTGCCTGTGTCATTTTCCCATTTCAAGGTTTTGCATCACCCTTTTACCTCACTTGCTCAGACAATTGAAAAAAATGTTTTACCTCAAACTGATATTTTATTTTTTTTCCAAAATGCATAAACATGTTGTAAGAATCAATGTGTTTTCATAAAATGTTAAATTGCCTACAGACAGCAGCAGAAAACAAAACAACCATTTTTCCCCCCAATTGTAGACCTTGGATGATTCTATCTGCTTTTTTTACAAATGCTACTGCTCATATTGTACTCCATTTTCTTCGGTTCACAGAACATAGTTTAAAGGTTTGTCTCTAAAGGCAGAGGCAAGTATAATAATTTAAATTTAAATGATTTAAACAGACTCTTGACACGCTGATGCCTGTTGATGAATTTCGAGGACACTTAAAGGAGTCGTTACCATAAATTCAGAGGCCTCGGGAAAGGAGTAAAAAAAAACAAAACAAAAGAAAAAAAAACAAGTAAACAAAAGAAGTAGGAATAAATCATGTGGGTATTTGTCATTGAGAGACAGATAAACAGCTTATTTTTTTGGTTGACCTTGCTCATGTATCATTTCACTGCACCCTTATCTGATTGCTGTTGTGGCCGCAGGCTTCGTGTCCCTTAGTGACTGATTCCATAGCATATATTTGTTTAAACAAAGATGAATTTGTCATGGTTGCGTTTAATACGGGGCCAATCGCATTTAAAAACTTTTTCTAGACTCCAATTTGCCGTGCATCCACTAGGATGTAAATACATTTATGAGTTTGCTTTGACTGACATTATGGACTGACAGTAAATTCAGTTTCTGGCTGTTTACCAAACCAGAGAAGATCCCCTCCCTGGATTGATGATGAACTGTGGACTGCTGCCAACATTAGATATATATATATTTTTTTTTTAAACACACATCATAAATACATCAAAAATTAAAGGGAAGGATACACTTTCCTCAAAATGATCTGTGAGAAAGACTTTGCCAAGACTGGTTTAAGCATAAATTACTGGCTGAGAGAAGCCCGGCCGTGGCTTTTTCTTGAATAAGATGTCAAACTTGAGAAGTAAGTCACACTGACTCTTGGCCCTCGGTTAGGTAATGTGTGGCGCTATGCAAATGAAGGGGCTTGAGAAGCCAAGCGACTGCAGCCTAATATTTTTTTGTCAAAGCATAACCAGCTGCAGACTTGTTAGTTTGTCCGTAAACCAAATGAAAGCACACTTCAGCTCTTTCTGTAATGACCCCAAGATCTGAGAAAATATACACTGTACACTGACACTGTAATTAGTTACTCATTTATCTATTTATTTCTTTATTTATTTCTTTTATTTTGGGAGCCTTTTAACTGATTTAAAAGTGAGTATGTTTTTCCTGCCAATTATTTTTTTAGGCTTTGTACTGTTGGCTGAATAAAATAGACAATGTGCATACATTGTGTTTGGCTTGTGACTGGCATTTTTTTAAAAATAACAACACAGATCAGACAATTTGTTGCTGACGCAATCAACCTGAAGACCTTTATACGACGTTTTGAGCCCGTACTTCTACCATGGTTCTGCACCACTATATAATTCTTTACAAATCAGCGAGAGAAACGGTACAAAAAGCAATAATTTCCTCTTTTAAAGGGGCATTTAAACTCAACAAAGCAGTTAAATCTGTTCCACATTCCCCCTTTCAATTAATCCTAAGCAGCCATTAAATCTATAATTCAGTAATTTCTTCATGCATCATAATGTTCTTAAATGTAATGTGTTTTTAGCATTTTAAATCATTTTGTAGGTGGTTGCTTCCAGTCAGACGTGGCCTGACTCCTAACAGCTACACATTGTAAATGCATTATAAGCTGCAGAGAGGCACAGCGGTGGCCCAGGGGACTGCATTGTCACTTTCCTTTTTACTCGTCACACCTCAGACTTTTCACCAGTTATGCCACCTCAGGAAGTTGTGCGGTTGTGGCTCCAGGTCAAGGTCCAGTATACTAGCTGTCGAAATGAATGAACTGCACAGATACTAGCAGTGTCCAATAACGCAAAAGAAAACGAACAAGCTGCAGGTTAGGGAGCTGTTCCACTATGTATTCCGTCTGCGAAGTCATTATTATTTTGGATTCCAGTGCAACAGATAGTTTTGAACCATCAGAGGCAAACTCATTTTGCCAGGGAAAGTGAGAGAAATACAAATTCCTTTTAATCTGAGTTGTCGATGTCACTCTTATTTTTGGCTGTTTGACTTCAAAATAAACATATAAATGATTTCAAAGTGAGAACATCTGAGATCTGAGGCAGCTTGCGTGTACGCAGAATGTTCAGTGTCGGATAATCAAAGGAGCTGGTAGTGGATTTGTTACAGAGCAAAAGTGGGTGAAACCTGTCACTATTCGCAACGAGGAGAGACGACGCGGTTCTCAGCGTACGGGGGCTTGCATATCAACAACAAACTGGACTGATAACTTTACAAGCAACTTTACAAGAAGAGATTGACTTTTATTCTTGACGAGCTCTGCAGCAGGCGAGTCCACATGTACCAGCAAGTCGCCAGTGGCAGTTTGCATCCCTCACTGTCTCGATGGAAAAAAAAAGGTTGCAAAAAGGCGTCCTTGTTAAAGAAAGCTGCCCAAAGAAAGAAAACTGAAGGGAGGCTGGAGACTAGACCAGACTGCTTTGAACAACAACCTTTAGCCATTCTACACTGGTCTGAAAAATGCCTTTAGTCGCTGCAGCATCCCATTAAGGTGCAACATGAGAGGTCTTCGGTGCCATTTTGTGCTGACAGCCATCACAATGTAGAATAATTCTCGCCCAAATGGACCATGCCTCAAGCGTGCACGGGGGCACTGAAGCAGAGAGTGTGTGTTGTCTTTACAAACTCACAGCAAATTGCTCAGAGCATTCTAAGGTCTATTTAGATACAAGTTGACTTCTGTTGTGGAATCTCTGAAACTCTTGCATGAACTATAAAAATGAATCCAACATTTGAAAAGAGTTGAGCAGGACTGTAAATAAAATGCCAGAGGTATTCTTGTCAGAGAATCTTGACAGCAGCGTCTGATGAAATAGACCTTTCTGGTAAGTTCAATCACAAATGACAGGATAAAAAAATCAGACTTTAAACCGAACACGCACAGAGGATTAGCAGATTACTCCGTGTTAAAATAATAATTATAGCTTCCCGCAATTCAGGTATAATTAACAGTGAAAGAATATCAAGACAGTACCTATCTATCATTCTCTTTCTTATCGGGTTCAAAGCATTACTTGAAAACAGGCCAACTCTGCATTGTTTAACAACAACCTCTAGTTTCTCCCTCAGGAGAAGCTGGTGGATGTTGTTGGGTTAAAGCTTGTCCTGGGGGATCACAACGCTTACGACCAGCAGAGGATGTATTTTCCTTGCAGGGAAACCTGGTGTGTCCCAGGGCCTTATTCCAGTCAATCAGGACTGCTGCACCTCCAGGGAGACACCTCTGGGTCTTGTTAGCAGGTGCAGCCAGTGGTTGTTAACTGAGCACTCGCTGGACTATTTTGTCCTTGATTTTAAGTTAACTTTTGGACCTGAACTTTTAGGAATACGATATCAAATTTCCACTCTCTCACATCTAAATACAAAAGAACAGCAGTGATCTAACTGACCTAGCTTAGCAGAGCGTTAGAGAGAAATCCTTCTTGTCATGGTAAAAGAACACTAAGCACATATTACGTGTACAGTAGTATTGTATATGTAGGAGAAACCAAGTTCAAATCAAGTTCTGAGATTAGTACAGGTGGACCACCGGTATGAATATTAGGCCCACTGCAGTTTCCGTTTGTTTATGGTGGCGACAGCACCTTAAATGCAACGCAGCATAAACCATCTATTTCACTTAAGTCGTTGTCAGAAAGGTCCTTTTGAGCTGGAAACAGATGATCCCTGTACTGAGAGCTGACGCCTCAGATATGATGACATTGATTAACTACTTATAATTAATATTGATCTGATATTAATTTATTAATTCTTACAGGATAAAGTGCATGCATGTAGGTGGTGCCCCCTTTTGACGAGCGCAGTAATTAGACTTAATTACATGTTTAATAATTTGATTCCCCTACAACCTAAAGAATTTTGTGTGCATTCAATGACCTCTGCATCTCTTGGTTAAGTTTAAAACCTATTCACACTTTCAAAAATGTGGAATTGTTGCTCCTGACTCCATCAATGAAACAGGGCAATATTAGAAACTCTTTGGGAGAGGTCAGAAAACTCATCTCAAATCTCATCTCATCTTATATAACCGATTGGAGTCTATCCTGGCTGTCATCGCGCGAGAAGCGAGGTCCACCCTGGACAGGTCGCCAGTCTAATGCAGGGCTAACACAGAGAGACAGACAACCATTCATACTCACACCTACGTCCAATTTAGAATCAGCAGCGAATATTACGAGCATGTCTTTGGATGGTCGGAGGAAGCTGCAGTACCTGGTAGGCAACCACCACCTCCTCTCAAATCAAAAATTTGAATTTGTAATTTGATCCTTATATTGAAACTGAGCTTTGGAAGTTGAATATCCACTGCATAATCCAACATTATCTCTGTATGAGATTCTACAGGAAGCAAAAGTTCTACATTGATGAAAATGTGAAATGAAGTAGTATCAAATTTTCCCTTCGACAAACATCTAAAGTAATCATTTTAGCCATTAAATAATGACAGACTTGCGGTGGGTGGAATCATCAGGGGTTACTGGCCAACCTTGTGGTAATTAAATGTGCAGGTTATATCGCCTACTCCGATCTGAGCTCCCTAAATTCAAGAACAGATGGTCTGCAGAAGGCACGTTTTCTGCCAGCTACAGTAAACACACTTTTAGGGTCAGAAAGTTATAATTCACTTCTGACAGAGGTAATCCCACTCACTTCAGCACCAGTCCTCCAGCAACATTAGGTTTGAATTACATCCCCTTCACAAGGTGTTAGGTTAAAGAACTTTCAGTCCGAGTTAGCCAGCTCATTTTTCATGTACCTTTGTGCATGCAGCTCAGCCTGGACCATTACACGAGGCAAGTGTCTGTGGGCACAACAGAGGCAGAAGCAGACCAGGCTGCAGAAGAAGAGCTCACCTCTTTCGGTGTTTGGGACTCCCAAGTTAATGGTTGGTATGGAAGGATCAGCGTGGTCACTGTAGTACTCTAAAAACACGGCTTCCTTTTCCCAAGTCTTCTTTATGACCGGAACTAGAGGAAGAAGAATCAGACAAAGAATCAGCAGAGCATTCACAAAGTTTCACAACAAGCCACCACCACCACCACCCCGGCTCTGTTGCAATGCAGATTTTTTTCCCTGAGCAAATCATTATTTCATGTTGATTTCAATACACGGTTTCTCTGATGTTTCTGTTTGTTTTTGGAAGACAGAACTCAAAGACGATAGTGAGATGACATGCCCTTAAATCTTCACTCCTTGTTCAAAATGATTTCAAAGCTGGGTAGTGGGGGCAGATGCTAGGTTATTTTGTCATTTAGGGAAAAGACTCATTCTTATAATAGAATAGCTTGAATAAGTCCAACCTGTGGCACTAGATATTTGATTTGTCTTACAAATGCCTATTCCACAAGTAAATACATCACAAAACTACTGAATTGCGAGCTGTGAAATAAAAATTTAGTTTTATCTTTACTTCCAGAGCTGCAGTGTGAATCATTGCATTTGCTGTCAGTCCTTTTCTTCTAGTGTGTGCTAAATGCCTGGGAGCATACTGAGACCTGTGGCATTTGACCGCGTGTCCTCTTTTGAAAAACAGCAAAGACAGTGTAGGCTAGCAGATTATTAAGTGTATACTATGTCCCTAAGCTACTAGTACAGAAAATCAAAAATGCTGGCTGTATCGCCTCTCGGAAACAGATAACTAAACTTAAACCTTTAAACACTGTGATGCAGGTAGCTTGTATGTGTATAAAAGGGGATTTTATTAACCTGTTTTGTGATGGAAACATTAATTTATCAAATAGTTTTCATTTGTCGCACAGGTTTGACACAAGGATTTCATCCTATTATAAGTGTATAGTGTACGTTTATACTACAGGTCCCATTTTTTAATGAGTTCCTGTAAAGCTGGACTAAGACCACGAGAGTTTTAAATGTCTACCCCAATTTAGAAATCAGGCTGTATCACAAACTTCAGGAGAAACTTCAAAGATATATTTCCCACTTCCCACAACAGTGCAACACACAAGAAACAAACCATTAAATAGACTAAATCAAAGATTTCTCTGGGAAACTGAGACGGCGGTGCAACAACTTGCTGTAAGTCTATTGATTCACACTCCAGTTAGTGCCAACCACCAATCAAAAAAAAAGCAAAAGCAGAAGAAGGAGAACTCGTAACTTCATAATGCTGTGCAGTGAGAAGAAAGCAAAAGGTGGACGAGCAAATGTTTGGAAGAATCTCTGTCAACACTGACATGCTAGCTAACAGTATCCTCAAATGCTAGAAAGTGTATTGTTCCTGGACAACACACTCGGCTTTTCTTCGCCCTTGTAGACTCATTGCTCTAAGTGGCTGTTGTGATTAGTAATTATTTAAGATATTAAATTCTAAATGTCATGTGACATTTAGGCTCAATGTTATTGAGAGGACCTTTACAAGTCTATGAGCAGCTCAGGAAATTTAAGACCGAATCTGTGTGTTACAAGGCAATCTGGGCTGAACCTCGAGTACTGAATGATAACAACAACAATAATAATCATAATAATAAATTTAATTTATATAGCGCCTTTCTAGACACCCGAGGACACTTTACAAGAACAGATGAGACAGATTAGACAATTAGACAAGACAGAAAGGACGAACAGCTCATGGCGAGCTAACTGAGAAGGTGAAGACTGGCTGAAAGGCGAAAAAGCCTGGTCAAACAGATGAGGCAGATCTGAATGAGTCCAGGGTTGGAGTGATGTGTATCTCGGGGGGGAAGGGAGTTCCAAAGGGTGGGGGCAGCCAGGCTGAAGGCTCTATCCGCCAAAATGTGTCAGCTGGTGCGAGTGATGGAAGAGCAGAGCAAGATTAGAGGACCGCAGGCTTCATGTTGAGGTGTGTGGGTGAAGGAGGTCCGAGAGGTACCGGGGGGCCAAGGAGTGGAGGGCTTTGTAGGTAAGAAGGAGGATTTTATAAGAGATATGGAATTTTATGGGGAGGCAGCGAAGGTGGGTAAGTGTGATGTGATGTCAGGATTTGTCTGCCGGCGGAAAATGACTGCTACCACAACAAGTCCAACCATAAACACCTGAAGTTTTGGATTACCATGACCTGGATGACCGAGAACCTTCACAGACATCTGAACCACTCAGATACAGATACAGATACGGCTTCTCATCGATGGAGAAATAAAAGAAATCACAGAAATAGGCTTTTGTGCCGTTTTGTGGGTTTGCAGACACAAAAGTCAATGTCGTCTTTAAGCCTTTAAGCAGGCGCTGAATGGTAGTAGCTGTCGTTGTGGTACAGCTCTGTTATGGATTTCTTCTCTTTGACATTGTGAAGCTTTGGAAAGAGTGTCCAACAATAATGTAGTTTGTTTCAAATTTGTAAAATCTATGAAAAAAATCTAAAAAAAAGAAAATACTCAAATGATAATAACTATCTGTGTACGTGTTTATTTTCTTGGTAATAAAATCAAGTCATAATGGAGAAGACTTGAACATAAAAAGAATTGCGGTTATAGATCAAACTGTTTTTGTTACCGGTATATACACGTTAAATGGATAATGTCTATTGCATTCTTAATCTCTGCTAACCTTTGATATACAGCATAAATCTAATCATTTATCTTCCTTATATCTGAAAGTGATACTGGCTCCCTGGCAGGGAAAATGGTAATCAAGCTAATTAGTGAAATTACTTTTGAGCTGCACCCTTTACATGTAAGTGCAATTTGTTTGCGATTGACTTAACCTGCTTCATTTTTATCTGTTCAAAAGAGAAGCCGATCCATTGCAAACAGTGTGCCAGTAAGTCGCATTGTTGGACGACCGTGCAATTCCCGCATCAAGGGAAGCACAAAATTAAGCACTTCAAGGTTTGTTTGTTTTTTTCTCCCCCCATACAATATTAAATCCTTTAAGACAGCGTGGTGGAGTAATTCAGAGGAAGATTTCATTATAACAAAAGAGGAAAATTGCTCACACAGTCGCACACGTCAAAAAGTAAAACAAATCCATTACAAGGAAACAACAGGACAAAAACGTGTGCCATCGCATGAGGGGAAATAGTGTGTCTCTATTGGATTCCGTGAGAGCGTGGGAGTGTGACTCACCTCTTTCACTGTGGAACTTCCCACACGTTTTCACGGCAACAAATATTTCTTCTTTATTTACAGGCTCCCCCTTTGAGGAAAACAGGAGACACAAAAATCAAAGAATGCCCGTAAGAACAAATCATCACAAATCACACGTAGTTGAAAAGGAATCTATATTATACGCGGCCGAGCAGTTGAAATTCAGCTTCCAGGCTAAATTCAGTGTCCAAGTGATCCCTCACTGTGGCACACTTCAAAGTGCTGGATTTTATTCACTTATTCATTTTTTGTACATGTTTTGAGGTGATCTGACCCTCTTCCTTCTCCTTTTGAACCTCATAACCATACAGCATATTTAAAAAGGACGTAACGCTAAATTAGACCGACATTAGTGGAAGTAAAATGGAAGTGCTAGCAACATGTGAGACAGAAAATCAAGATAAATGAAAGTGGATAAAAAAAAAAAGAAACATGTCTTTGTGCTTTGTTGCAACACAATTTAAAAGATTAACGCACGAAAAGATTCACTAAATCAACAGCAGACAGAGGGCATTAAAAATTAATGGCAGAGTTAAAATATAATCAGCTGCTGAACAAACATCAGTTTTCCAGTAATAATAATGGATATGATGTTGGGTACTGTATCTCTAAAGCTCGGTTTATATTCCTAGAAGGGATCTATGTAGAGATTACACTGTAGTGGGCTGCGTCTGTGTAGCATTTACACTGGTGAGCTGGTGTGTTGGCATCCGGCTGTAAATACGCTGCTACGCAATCAGTTGAAGAGGGACAGGAACTGATGTGGAGTTAAATACTGGAGTTAAAGCTACTACATATCAACTAACAATTACACAGAAACACAAAGAGAGAAGAGGACGACACTGGTCAGGCACAACATTATGACCACCTTATTAATATTGTTTCAGTCTCCCCACCACCAGAACAGTTGTGAGTCAGCAGAGAATAGACATGGGCCTTCTGAGGGTTATTAATTGTTGTTAATGGGGGTTGAATTTGGAGTCCAGGTCAACAACTTATGCTGTTTTTTTTTAGCGCGTGGGGTGGGGGTGCTTGGTCTGGTCTAGGTGGGTGGTACAGATTTGGAAAGAGTGTCCCACAATAATGTAGTTTGTTTCTGACAGAATAAAACTCAATGCAGAAAAAAAAAAAAACAGAACAAGAACAAGAACCAAAGCTTGAAGCACGACCTGAGAGCAATAAAATCTATAAAAAAGACACACACAAAAAAAAAATATTGAAATGATAATAAGGTTAACACCTTGTGCTGTTTTTTTTTTTAAGTTGTTCCTAAACTGCTATGGGTGTGGGGGTGCCTGGTCTGGTTTAGGTGGGTGGCACATGTCTAAGTAACATCAACATGAATAAATGCCAAATGTACCCCAGTTAGTAAAACCACTCTTCACAGAAGCAAAATACAGTAAAATAAAAAAGAATAAATAAGTGCTTGTGTGTGTCTGTGTGTGTTTGTGTGGCGCTTTAGCTGTTGTCAGTAGCCTTCATGGTTTGTGGATGAAAAGTGTCCCTGAACCTACTGGTTCGAGAGCGGGTGATCCCCAACCGCCTGTCAGACTCTTTTATAGTCTATAGTCTATATCTGGGGTTGGTTGGAGTCAGAGAGGATCCGCTGTGACTGTACATGTCTTGGATGGCTGGCAGCTCTGACCCGGGGATGCACTGGACTGATTTTACAGCCCTTTTTTACCCCAAGACGGTGAAGGTTATTCACTTCTCCTGTCAGTGGTTTTAATGTTGTGGCTTATTGGTGTAGACGGTGTGTAGGACAGGTTAGACTTTAATGATCCACAAGGGAAAGTGTAGCTTCGTAGTTTAGTTGTTACAAAAAGATGAGCGGTTAGTATGATTTATGTTATAATTAAGGCTTAGAATTATACTACAACTAAAAAGTTGAGTTTAAAACAATGTACATATTATTTGCATAACATCTGTTAATTGGAGTACTTGGTCAATATAACCGTGAGATTTTTTTTTTTACTTTGTTCACAAGACTGTCAAAGACGGATTAAATCGTAATCCAAATAGTAGAGTATTGAGATGCTTCACTGACTTAAGACCCAAAAAACCTCAAGGAAACTAAAAGACTTTCTTACTGATGACCTTTGGTTTTCTTCCCAGACCTCATTGTCTCTTGTTTGTGTGTGCATTACTCATTTATGAAAATGACTTGTTTTATTGTGAGAACAATGTGTGCAGGTAGAGAGGAAGCGCCCTTGTGAAAACTTAGCTACCACCCAAAATACAAAAAAACAAAACAAAAAAGACACGTTTTGCTGCAGTCACTTTGATTGAAGTCCTTCACCTTGAATCCACCTCTTGAGGCTCTTGATTCTTTTCATTTTTTTTTTGCTTTTTTTAAAGCTGAAGCCAAGTGCTACTCTTGGCGACTTGGCAATTCGTCTCACAAGATTTCTGAGCACCGCGCGATTACAACACGTCCCTTCTTGTTTTGTCTGAATGGAAACTTTTCACTGAATACTCATTACACTTGTGACCTGCTGCCTGAGCTGATTTCTCCTCAAATGAATGTGATTTTATGAGGACAGGGATTCCCAGAGAGTGGGAGGTGAGAACCACGTGAATATAAATCTGACCATTCAGACTGCGACAAAGGTGTTCCAGATTTAAGACCACAACTGTGCCCGCTGTATTTTGTGTGAATAACAACTTACAAGACTGAATTTACTTACTTCTCATCTGTCATAATAACCAAACAATTCTTCTGAGCTTGTAGATGCATGTGTGGTTAATTAATGCGGATTAAGGGATGCTTGAGTCTTTCTCATCAGTTTAATCGTGCTCATAATTCAACAGACAGACATAGCTGGAAAATTAAAAAATATCCACCAATGGAAGTGTAGCTGCGGCCATTTAAATCTCTACTTGACACTGAGAGCTCTGGCCTTACTTGCGGTGTGACCCAATCATAATGTATTTTTTCTTTGTCTCACCCACTCACTGGATCTGACTCCGACACAATGCAACATAAAGCGTGGCCTAAACAGAGTGCAAATTATTTCCTGCAGAATGATTCAGAGAAACCATCCAGCTCTTTCATGGTTGCACATAAAACTGCCTTTTAATAATACGGTACATAAGAAGCTGCATGTGGCTGTGTAATTATGTCTTGTATATTTAAGTGTCGCACCTCACACACAGTTTTGTATTTGCAGACTCTTTGATTGTCTAATCTGATGCCAAGATCCTCAAGTTCCATGTAATTACCTGCTTCTCACATGCGAAGCTGCCGAACAAACTCGCTTATATAGAGGACGCAGATATCATTCAGACACGCAAAGAAGTACACACGCTCGCGCAATATATGTGGTGAATAAAGGAGATGAAAAGGATTGAGGACAAAGACAAATTGAGAGGGTGGTTAGTCACCAGCTGTGGACAACATGAATTTACATTTATTTTTGATCTAAATGTGACAAAAAGATAATTCCAGCAGCAGAAGAAGGAGAAGAAGAGCTGAAGAAATTAGTCCGCGGACCTACTTCGAAGTCGTATTCAGATAAGATGGAGATAAATTTAGTTAAAAGAACATAAGTCAGAATAACCTCTCTGATGTCCCTTCTGGAAATGATGCAAGAAGATGTTGCTTAGTAACGGGGGGGTAATTGCTTTCTTGGTGGATGACTAAATTTGATTTAGCAAAACAAACCCAAGTCTTCTGTCTTTTTAGGTTAATGCACGACGTTCTACTGAACGGTGTCTGACAGCAATAACACACGTGGCTGTACTCCGCTGTAAAATATTGGTGCTCCACAGACGTGTCCTTGGGCTCAAAAGGCCGAACATCGTATATCAACACGGGGCTGCCAACGTCTCACTGCGAAGCATCCTCTGTTTTATGTTGTCGTTTAATTTCGTTCCCCTCTCCGCTTCCTGGGAAACAATGAGACTGATCAGGATACAGAGCAGATACTCACACACAGTGGAGGGTCTTTGCTCAGGGTGGTCGCACAGCTACGGGCCTGAGGAGAGTCCTCCGGTTCAGTGCACAGCTCGGGAACCGCGGTGAGATGCGGACCCTTCCCATTGTCCCAGATATACAAGGCAACCTGCAAAGACACGGGCGGATCTACTGGAGGGCGACAGACGGGGTGCGTTCGTTCAGATATTCATTATTTACTGAAAACTGAAAAGACGTGTGCTTCTTTTTGTATTCTTTTACAGTAAACATGATAATTTTGCTCGCTCAACAAAATACTACTGAGCATATTTAAGATTTAAGACTGCGCCACAAAAGAGATAAAGAGGATGGAGAGGGAGAACCTGGGAGAAGCAGAACAGGATTTAAAGCTTGTGTTTAAGTACTCTGCAGGGGGATGATGGAGATGTTACAGTAAAAGAATATGTAATGAGGAAGGGGCAATTAGTGTTTTTTGAATTGTGGCAACAGTCTAGCAACGAGCACAATGCACAATGCAACCTGTAAATTGTGCCGTTTCGCAGATTCAGAGCAAAATTACCAAACTAGATTAACACAGTAGCAAACACATTAATCTGTATAAATCCAACTTTCTTTTTTCCACGTGTAATCTCTGCAGACGAAAATCACTCTACTTTCTTTTCAATATAAATAAGGGGGAGCATTTTAATTGAATCTGCAAGAAAAAGAAAAAGAAAAAGAAAAAAAAACTCATGCCATCTCTAACCGAAGCACCTTTTCCAGACGGAGCCTGATAAGTCTGATGTTGTGTTTACTCAACAAAATCCCCAGACGCCTCACCGACTGAATTTCAGTGATAAAAAATAAGAGCCTCAATGCGGCGCCATGACAATTCTCCAAAGTAATGAGATTTCAGTTCAAGGTTAGATGGATTTCATGGCTTGCTCTTTTTGTGCAAATAAATTATAGCATGTTGACACTGGCTTGAGTGTGAGAAACAAGAAAATAGCTGAAAACCCGGAGACTCATCATCCCTCTCCAGACAAAGCAGGTCTCAGTGTAACCGTGCGCCTTGCGTTTCATCTTACCTCATGTTTCAGGTCAATAGTGAAGTCGGATTTAAGTGGCTCATCTCTCACTTTGTTTGCGAGCCTAAACACAAGAGTTTCAAATCCATAAATGAATAAGAAGTGTGACCGCAACCGCTATAACCTGCACGATAAGAACAAATAACAGATTTACTGCTCATGCTCACCGAACAACTAGCGGGATGCTTAAGGCCCAGGCTGCAGCGAAGTCTGGATATTTAAAGATGGAGGGATTCTCCGCAAAGGCGTAGTGGTGGATGATGGTCGACTCCTCATCACGCAGCGGCTTGCCAAGAAACCACTCCTGGTAAATATGTTTGGGAGGCAAATTTCAACATGTTCAAAAGGTGAAAAAGAGGATTTTTCTCCGTTAACGCGCTGAGAATTTCACCAGCTTCTGGTCTTATTTTTGGAGCTTTCATCCTGCACTTGTCAGAAATATCTTTGATTTTTTATTTATTTTTTTGGTGAGTAGGTGAAATAATGATTCTTGACATATCAGAGGTAAAAATAAGGTGATATTTAAAAAAAATCTCTGGGAAGATCAGCCATCAGCTGGTTAGCATAGCTTAGCACCAGCGCCTCTTAACCCTTCTCCTAATCTCGCCATCTGGTTTTGGAGATTTTTAGAGATGTGTGTCATTTATTGAAGTGAACAGTTTCCTTTAACAAAGGCAGACAACTTTTTGGCTTGACTTGAGAAGCTGGCACCTGAACAGACTGTTTAATCAAATACCGTTTTTATTTATGTGTCAAATAGGGTAACGCATCTCATTCGCTGAAGTTAATTTGGCAACTTGGAAAAATAAAACCTGCCGTTCTTAGCTCAAAATGAGGCTGACCACGCTGAGCTCTAACACCTGAGAGAGAAGTCTTCGCTTGGGGCTTTGTTGTAATGAATCAAGTCATCAGGATGTTGTCTCACCTCCTCCTCCGAATGAGGCTGTGGATATGCATGTAATAATGAAATCCACCTCTGCCTTGGGACTGAAATACCATTCAGTAATCTAAATAGGTTGGCATGACAATAAAAAGGGAGAGCAAAGCAAGTCTTACCTATCTGCATATAAAAGTAAGGGCTTTTCCCCTGCAGCATTTACATCAATTAACATCATACGTAGCCTCGTTTCGGCTAGATCTCGCCTTGACAAGAGAAAAGAAGGAACTATAACTAAGATCAAACCATGAAAATATGACAATTATTTGGATTATTTAAAAAAATACTGAAGGAGAAATTTATTTTTCCAAGTTTGATTGAGAAAAGAAAATGTATGATTTCCTGCAGAGCTCATTCAATATTTATATTCGACCTACCCCACCGACCCATATGGAAGAAAAAATAATTTCATGATTGGAGGGACAGGGCTTAAATTAGGTCGACAGCTGAGACTGGAGTGACATGTCTGACAGGTTACGCCGTGAGCTGGTGCAGCTCGGTGTAGCTCAACAGCTGCAAAGGGCCTGAGCCAACCCGATACAGTATCTCTTAATTGATGCAATGATGGGCTAAGCTGGAGCTCTGAGCGGGAGGCTCTGGTGCTGCTGATGAATTTGGCAAACGGAGACGGAGACAGAAAAACAAAGAGAGGCAGAGAGAGAGAGAGAGAGAGAGAGAGAAATGCACCAGGTTTAGATTGTCTGCTTACTTTATTCTTGTCAAATTTCCCAAGGACTTGCAGAAGGGTTGCCATCTTCACATTTGTTTCCTCCTCGAGAAATACAATCCAGGAGGAGTTCTTCCCAAAGGAGTACGAGAAACTGAGAGATACACACGGACACAGATTATAGCTTCATCCTCTGTTATTAAATAATGACGCACCGACAAATGGAGCATTCGCATGCATGGACAAAATGTACGAATATTGTTTTTTAAATTTTAGTCCAGTCTGAGGAGTTTGTGCTGGCACAGTCAGATTGAGGCAGCTTCGGGGAAACAAAGGCAAATATATCACAGCCACTTTTTCAGGACGGGTGGACATCTAATGGTTTCATGTGACTTTAATGATCTAGGTCCCGAAATCTTCGGATGAAGAGGACAGACCCAGACACATCTCAAAACAATCACGGAGCGCATATTGGATTCTTTAAAAGGCCGGGGCATGTAGACAGCTGTGGCTAATGTCATTATCATGCTGTTCACACCACTGAATAACTGCTGTAATAGGCTTACTGTCACACTTACAGACACATTAAGAAGGCATTTATTATAATGGGGAGCAATCAATCCCGGCCACTGTGTACATAACGGCAAACCAAAATGTCCTCAAAACTTAAATGTGACCTTCCAAATCTCAACACATGAACATTTTGTCCACATTATGAGGCATTAAAGAGTAAAAATAGTCCAGGGATACTCACTAAGGCAGCAGAGGAAGGATGCTCCAATCTCCCTCATTATCTGATAAACTGTGAAGAAGCAGAACGACTGGTGGCTGCTGCAAGAAACGCGACACAAAGCAGAGATCACTGTTAGCGCTGTGCAATAGCGACACAAAGCTAAAGACAATTAAAGTTGCTTTGCTGCAATCAAGGACCCCGAGGGTGAGTCTGGTGTTTAGAGAGACTATACTGTAACTGCAGGGTCAACTGTCTGATCAGTGCTAATGAGCCACTTCTGGGCCTTGCTTGTCCCAGTTGTCCCAGTGGTTTTGGCTCATTTAACTACAAACCCCAAACACTGCGCGGCAGAGCTCACTGTTCTTGCAAGTTTTAAATGGATTTTAATTCTAATGCAATGCACAGCCACTGTTGCTATTAATTTCTATAAAAAGGAAAAATCTATTAAGAAATCCTCTGTGAGTTTGGCATATATGACTATGAGTGTTTGAACTGTGTCTGAACCCTGTGTCTGTGTCAATCCAGAGACCGCTCGGATTGACTGTGCAGTTACGGATTAAGATTTAAGGTTAGTTAAACAAAGCTAAATACTTTCACAAAGACATGATAACTTCGTTAAACTGCAGACCCACTGATCATCATGATTCAGTCAGCTTTGTGTGACAGTTTTGAGCGTGTTTTACCTCTTCCGGTTTTAAATACTGACTAATGCCACCTGCTGGTATTAAGAGTTATTTCACCTCACTCAGATGCAGAACCATTGACTGTATATGCTACAGACAAACCCATTGTGATGTCACCCGTTGGATTCTGAACCTCGAAGATGAAGCCCAAAGTGGGCGGAGCCGACGGTCGCCATGTCGGATGAGCTTTACTCCGCCCACACTCGGATACTCGGAAATATGGACATTAGGGGGTTGTGTGTGGGCGGAGCTAAAGGAGACTGGATGTTGAGCTCCGCCCACCCAACTCTCCGCTACGTGTTAGCTCAAGCTACCGCTGGTCACTCAAAGTCCTTACTTATGGTTGCTGCCTATGCAGTCTGTGCTCGTCTGGTGCTATCTGGCTACTGGCTGTGTGGTCAAGATACTTACACAGTGACACAGACAAAATAACGTTGCTTGTCACTGCTATTTCTCCAGGGATACGAGCGGCGCCATCTTGCGAGTTTGGAGCCAGAGTCTGAGCAGACTTACTCATATAGGATTATACACTGTACTTTTATTTATTTTATTTTTTCCAACACCCACAGTCCTATAGGGCCGCTAAACGGAGTGATTTGCGTGGTAACTGATAGTCATTGTGACGTCACATATGTTTTCCACAGCGCGTCATATAACTAAACGAAACTTCAAACAAAAAAGGGCCACTTAAACATGAATCAATATTATATTAATTTCCTAAACTGACAGAAACCATACTCGGGAAAAAATATATATATATTTATATATGGTATGTATTTTCATGTTTTAGTTTGACACAAGTTCCATCCACTCACATGGTGGGGGTGGAGCTTTTAATCAATACTGCAGTCGGACACTAGGGGGAGCAGTTCCGTTACATGTAGAGTGGAAGGCTTGTGTGTTTGTGTGTCTCTCCTGCTCTTTTCCTGCAGGTAGGAAGTAGAAGACTGGGGTCCAGAAGAGCAGAGTATTGGCTCACACTCTGACCAGTTGGCCAATTAGAGACAGAGGAAACCATTTTTGCATTTTGAAGCTCTACTCGGAGCCTACTTAAGATTCAACAGTACAAAATGCAAATTCCAAATCAAGATTCTTCCTTTTGAGTGCAGCTAGAACAGGTGGTGGTGTCAGTGGGAAATGAGGGAAATGAACAGCTTTCTCCAGGTCTTCAGCTTTATAAAACTCATGTGAACATCCAGGAGCAATGCAGAACATGCCTCCTTTAATTCGTTTTATAATCTGATCCTCTTTCCCCGTCATTCTCAATGTTATGTAGTAGCTCAGTGCGAAACACCCTGTGTTTTAACAGTGTAACTTAAACGATTTTGAAATTCCTTACCAAACTTATATCATCTTTTTGGTATGAGAGACCTTCTTTAAATTATCATAACTACATTTATTGTTTCACGTCCTCTTTAAAAGCCTCTCCAGCTCTTTGTTTGCGGTGTGCGGTGGCGACGTAGAGCTGAGGTAAGGCTGGGGTACCCTTTACATTCTGCGCACACACAGTAAATATTGTCACTCCAGTAGGTTATGGGTTGATGCCAACCCCTCTAAGTTTTGTTCACTTTTGTGGAGAAGTTAGTCAGGCCTTCTGTTTTCTTTTCCTTTCTACACACAAATCACTAAGCTAGGCTCTATTTTGTGATACTTTTGTTTCTTTTGATTAGCACCACCCCCACAGCTCCTCCTCCCCCAACATTTCGAAAGAATTAATTAAGTGAAAGATTGTAAATAAACCCTTTTTTTTGACTGCCATATTCGCTATCTGCTTTCCATAGTTGTCTTTATTGGTTGTCAGCATTATTGTTACGTAACAAGTTCCATCTTTTCACAGTCTAGAGTTGAGACACGCGTCATGAAAATACAGGTGGCTTCAAATTTGTGTTGTTCTTTGAGGTTGCTTTGGTGTGTCCTGGCCTTAAAATGTTTTATTCTAGATCCAGAAAACCCTACTTTGAAAAATAAAAAAAAGAAATAACCAAACTGAAAGATGTAAGCACATGGTGAGAACTCAAAACACAATAATCAATAACTGTTGCAATCATATAGGCAGACATTAAAATGACGTGGTAAAAACGCTAGCGCCTTAAAATCTATGTATTTGTGAGCTGTTTTTATTATTATTATTTTTATTATTTTGCAAGAAAACCAAGAGATTTCCAGCTAGACTAATGGTTCAGAGCGTGTGGTACTTTTTGTCTTATGCCGCGGTCTCTGTGTCAGATGAACAGATTATAGAGTTATAAATTCCTGCCCTGGCAGAAACATGACAGATAAAAGCCATGCTCCGTCTTAGTTCCTGCTCCTTCCGGCCTTCGCACAAAAGAAATAAACTTATAAGAAAGAAGGATCATTGAGAACGAGCACAGGATATTTCAGGACGCTGACGGAGCGCACAATCCCTTTCCGAAAGAGAAGAAGGTGTTTCTGAAACATTTGCTGTAATGCGGACGGAGCTGGGAAGGTGTGCAGGGATTGTCTGAGCGAGCCAATGCTTCACACTGTGAGCAAAACAAAGCAGCAGAGCGTTAAGACCCCGTGGTTCATTACTGCACGGTCCACTCATCATGCAGGAAGTCAGGGAGAACAGTCTCCCCTCAGCCGCTCCGTCTAACGGCAGCCTGTTTGATTTAGGCAATGAGTCTGAAATTGTTTACGTCCCTATTAGTCAGCTGAGGTTTATTGAGTCCAATTTAATTACCTACAAGTTTAATTTTAGAACGAATCACATAACCGCGTTTTATTACGCTGCTCTCTACTTGACATTCACTCCATCGCTGAAGAGCCAGAGAGCAATTCATGGAAAAGAAAAAAAGTTAAACCAAAGAAGCAGAGCCTTGAGATAATAACGCAATTTCACAAACAGAGTGTTTGCTTCGAAAGCTATTGACATTCTTCTGATAAAGTAGGCATTCAAGAAGAACAGGGGGATACTTTTATGGCAGCTGTGAGCAAGCTGCAAACTCCTAATCATCAGATAAGAGCCGGCCCTTGCGGGGACATGCTTGCAACCAATGAGACACTGATTGCCTGGTGGCTGTGGAGAAAATGGAGGTCACTGAGACCTGGTTGCAAAAGAGGGACGGGAAGCAGGACTGGTTTTAAACATATGGAGGGAAGATGGAGAAGCCACCTGTCAAAACCGCTTCAGAGATGAGCTGCAGTCGAAAAAATGACACATTTGATGGCCGCGGAGTCAAGCCAGCGAGGGCGGAATCGCTAACGGAAATGCAGGTATTAATATTGAAAACATTTTTTTTTTTTTCAACACTGCAGTCACTCCTTGAATTAATAAACAACGCTAGCGAAGCATTTAAAAAACATTCCACAACTGCTGTCACAGGGTTTAGTTTAATCTCATTGTAGCAGTAGTCTTGGCGTGTCTCTGTGGATATGAGCATTGGCTAAATGACAAACAATACCGTATTAATGTAATGTGGATTTTCCCAGCTGGCAGAATGTCAGACTGGAGGAACACGGGCTGTGCGCCAACACAGAATACACAAGTTCCCGTGCGTGTAAATCTCTAGAAATGACAAAAACCTTGCTCAGTCAGACGGAGATAAAATTTAAAATATCTGCAGTGTGTGGATAATTCTCAATCTGGACCTAATTAACCCTCTGCAATGCTTCTGAGTAGCATATTCTACCCCGTTTCTGACTTCCAGGGAATAAAGTCAAAATATAACTCCGGGGTTTTATTCCTGTATGGACATGCTGGTTTTATGTTTTATTTCAACAACATTTACCATCTTGTGACAACTCAATGTTCTGCTGGGAAACTTTTGCAGCTGGTTTGTGTGGATGTTACTTAGACATGTGGTACTTAGACCAGACCAGGCACGACCACGCCATAACAATGACACTCCTTGATGGTAGCACACGCACAAAAAGGAACACGAAAAAACATGAAAAACAGTAGAAGGTGTTGACCTGGCCTCCAAATTCACCAGATCCCAAACTAATCAAGAGTCTGTGGGATGCATTTAGGGTTGCATAATTCTGGGAATTAGTTGGATACACTTAGGGTTGCAAAATTCAGGGATTTTTCAAAGTTGGAAACTTTCCATGGGAATTAACAGGAATTAACAGGAATTAACAGGAATATATCTGAAATTTATAAAATTGGAGGTTGGCCCTCAACAGGGAACTTAAATATAGTTGGGGAAAATATATTGTAGCATATTCTTGTCTAAAACAACCTGATTTACTTCAAATACACTCAGTCACATGCACACAGCACACTGCCTACTGCAGGGCTATTGAGGAGGCCACAAGTCTACTGAAGCCACACATTTGAGCCCACGTACTAGTAAAGTTTTGATAATATTATAGGGTAAATATATTTGATCTATAATAGTATGGATGGTTAACTTGGAAATATTAAATAAAAATAGGTGCTAAATGTAAGCTATTTTTCATTTCATCTGCCATTTAAGAGGCTAGCTTATTATGGTGGTGGTAGGTACCTCAAATGTGATAACATTTATGTTTAGATATGATCCAGTTAGTTTAAATTACCCCCAATTTACAGTTAATTCCCATAAATTCCCCATAATTCCCCTAAATTCCCATACATTCTCATGGAAAGTTTCCAATTTGGAATTTTTCCCAAATTCCCCATCTTAACTTCCCATGGAAAGTTTCTGGAAATTTACCGGAAATTGTCCACCCCTTTGCAACCCTAGATGCACTGGCACAAGAATGATACACGGAGGCCCTTTCCCCAAACCCATATGACCCAAAGACCCCCACTAGTAACACAGGACACCCTCAGAAGGTCCATGTCCATTCTCTGATGAGTCATAACTGTTTGGAGATAAAAGAGAGACCTACACAATATTAGGAAGGTGGTCCTGATGTTGTACCTGATGGATGTTTAGTGAAGTTTTGCTTTCACTCAGTTTACTTTCACATTCAGGTTGGTTGGGTTAAAATACATAAATATGTGATGCAAGTACTTCTATTTGAACTACATTTTCTCAAAGTCTGCAATATTTCCGTTAGAGGAATCAGTTAAACTTAAATGCTTTGACTATTTCAGACCGGGCTGGTCCCCGTCGTCTTTCTCATCTTAGAACGTATTTTAAAAAACGGTTTCAATACATTAAAGGCTTAGCACAGACCTCTCAGTGGCAATGTAACACAACAAACCGCACTGAACACGCGGCACAGCTACAAACTGAGCAAATCTCTTTGGCTTTGATCACTTTCCTTTAGTAACCCAGGAACATGCTCTCAGACTGTTAAACAGCAGAGATGTGCATCAAAGATGAGAGTGACAGACAGCTAGATGTAACTTATGTTTGGATTAAGGAGGTATGGTGATTTACCTTTTTTTTTTTTTAGATGTGCCTTAATCAGATTTTTTTCACGTGTGTGTACTTTTATCTTGTGAAATCCAGCAGAAAATCCTTTATTAATGAACAGCTACCACATTTTTATTTATTTATTTTTGCTGTTTTTAGTTTAAAAACTATTTAACCATGGCTACAAATTGAAATAGTTACAATTCTAACCAATTTAAATGGTCAATTAGGCCACTCTGGTTATGGTTGCTTGCTTAACACTGAATTTAAGGGAATTTCTTTCCATCAACTCGTTAATTAAACTGAAAAAACACTTACTGCAATGCAGCCATTACTACCACTATTGGAAAAAACAATGCAAATGTCATTGTGACACGACATTTTTTATTTTTCGTAGGATCATTTCCTCATTAAATGTCATAATGAAGATAGATTTGTTCACGTTTGAATGCCAAAACCTGTGAAGTCTGTAGGAATTCTGGGCCATAGCTGTCAGGAGTAAATTAAATCTCTTTTAGTAGAGCGAGGAGGAGGTCATGGTGGAAGGAGGGGTCAACAAATCACCACTTTATCAGCAGTCAGAACACTATTCATTTCCTGTTTTCTCCCAACAGTTCATTGTCTTCCTTTCATCAGTATCATCGTTCCTTTGGGAAGTTATGTTAACTTAGACAAAGATAAATCCCCGACTTGTTTTTGTGCTTAGACTTAATCAAACCATGACAGCGTTTCAGGACAAATTTGAATAATTTATTAGAAATTGGAAGCAGAAAAGTAACTATTCTTATATTTACATATATAAATATATATTTAATTTCTCCTCCTTCCTTTTTGCATTTGCGGTTTTCGATCTGGCGTTTCCAGCTGTATAAATTCCAGTACTTTTTCCAATTTAACTCTGGGTAAAATCATCCTGTGTGCCGAGCTAGACCAAGATTAAAAATTTAATTTTTAATATTCCCTGCTATTAAAAAAAAAAAAAAGCCCATTTTGAGGACACTGCAGCTATGATGATTAAGTTTGCTCCATGAGTGCTTTCCTAGTAGGCTAGAGACGATTTGATGCACTGATTGATACATTTCAATCACAAATGTTTGTGCGTGTCAATCCTTATGCCTGTCGTCTCTTTAAAAACCCCTCCTGGAATTAGTTTGCGTGACTAAACGCACCAGATGCTAAACTGCCAAACACCTCTGAGATAACACATGCAAACACGACATGATGCGGTGAGTCCGTCTAATCTCATAAAATTCGATGTGCACTTGCGTAAACAATTCTTTTCATGACAAACCTTATCTACTCGCACAAATTGATGCCACTATTTATTATGGGAAACAGAAAATGGCAAAAGTCGGCATCTAACACTGGAACAAACTTCAGTACATACTCATTCTTATTTCTTATTTTAGAATTTCCACGGAGGTGGAGAGCATGATTTCATGGGTGCTGCCAGGCTCACAGGAGACAGAAACGTTCAAACACCACTAACTCCACTAAGCAGAGAAATAATGAGTCACTGAATGTTCGGTACAGTCCTGCAGAAAAAAAGATATTTAGCATCCAGCATCGGAGGACACTGAGACAACATCATAATGTTTCTGAGTCAGTGACAAATCCAAGAGCACGGAAATACAAAAACAAATATGTCTCTCGGCAGAGTGAACGCGAGCCGCTGTTTCAGACGATTTACTGCAATACTGTAGTTAGTGATGCAGCATCCACCATTTGACCAAAAAAAAAAATGTAACTCAGGCGTTTAATCAGCTTTCATCCAGCTCTTAAGAGATTTAATGAAAAGAAACAAAGGGCATTTTGACCTATAAATGTCCTCCCTCCCTTCTTCTGACAGAACGCCTGCGTACTTACTGACAGTTTACAAATTTCCATTAAATGCTGAGTTTACTTCCCTTGAGAAAACATTTTTTCTCACATTTTTTATGCCTTTGGATGATCGGCAATTCTCATTAAAAATTTACCTAAAAGTGGCCCGGAACTGAAACTTGATTTGTTGAGTAGAGCGATACATATCTAAACATCAAAGCTGCAAAAACGTCTCCATTTTCTAAATACATAAAATTATGAGTTGAGTGCATGTCACAAGGAGCCGAGACTGTTGCATATTTCAAAGTACACTTTTTACTTTTGGACTTAAATGCATTCTAAGGGTTTAATCTGGTGGGCACCATAAATAATTCCTCATATTATCGTTGAGTATTAAAATGTATGAGTAGCGTGTAATGTGTAGTGTCAAAAACTGCAAGTTGTTTTGCTCTATGCGGCGAAGTTATGTGTAGTACCATGTGCTAACATAAACTGCATAAACATCTAAACGGGGACTCGTGATCAGATGCTGATTGTGATCAGTGCACACAGATCAGGCAGAACATTATTATTATCAAGGAGAGTCGTTGCTACGAGGTGGTCTGGTCCAGGTGGGTGGTACATGTCCACACGAAAGAGCAAACGTTTCCCAGCAGGAAACTGAATTGTCACAAGATGGTTTTAATGCCACGCCTGATCAGTGTGTATGTCGTATGTATATTTATGTGCTATTTTGTGGGCGAAAATAACAGCACGTGAGCGAAAAATATCTTGAATCTTACCTCTGTCAGACTGCGCGCCTGCTTATGTAAATCTGCTCTCCGCCTTTCCGCCTGCTTGACATGGAAGGAGTTGCTTTGGCTCTGGATGACGAAGACTATCTCCCGCAGGTCTGGAGGAACACAAAGGACGGACATGTGAGAGCGCGCGCATACTGTGAAAAGGGATCATGGCAATCGATGACCTTCTGAGAGCAAGACAAGATAAGAGCCACATTCTGAATTACTGAGGTGACTTTTGCTAATCTCCATTATTGGACCGGGTGATAATAACCAGCACATCAAGGGCTTAATTGGCTTGGAAGGAGAGTATGCAAATGTCACAGCCCAGACTGTTTTACTTAATAAAAGATTAGCAGTCAGAGGAGTCTTCCTCTGAGGTGCCGTAACACCCAAAAGGTTGATTCAGCCCAGCTGTCCACTTCTGCCTGAGTGACACATCTGCACCGTCAGTAAAACCCAGCACTGTGGCTGTAATGTTAAAGCCAAGGTTAACAGAGAGCGATTTGCTCAATAATGTTTGCAACAAAAAAAAATGCTTATACCAGCTTCTTCCATGCTAACAACATGCTTGATTCCATTGTTATAATTGATCGAGTCAGCTTCAGTTCCTCCTCGTGTGAAATCCGTTTACAGGGCAGCAATAGTGACACAGCTCAGTGAAGAATGACATTGGCTTCACAAGTCTGCATAAAGCCCGAAGCCCTCACGACCAACACAGTCAAAACTAGACCAAAAGACCGGAGGGGGGGGGGGGACGAAATAAAAAAAAAAAATCTGTCATTTTGTTTTTGGCTCTGTACAATTACATCTGACAACTGCTAAATCCTGTACGTCGTCCTTCAAAATAAATCAAAATAAAGTCTGCAGCACCTGCCTCGAACAACACCGACAACAAAAAGGGCTTTTCAAGGATTTAGAGCCGTGGGTTGGGAACCAATATCAAGTGCAGCAAGAAGTAAAGAAAAAAAAAAGAAAAAGAAAAAGAAAAGATGTCAGAATTTGCCAGTTGTGACAGGCAGCTCAGAAACCTTCCAGTAACGGGCTGTGCAGGTTGTGTTTGCGTATATGTTTTCATTAACAGGAGCTCGAACAAGCAACGTGATCCGCTCCAAGCAATTCTCACTTGCCCCATACATTTTAATTAAAGTATTTGCATAGAATATAGCCATAAATTTGTCACAAATTATGACTACCGGTAGCAAATTTCCCACGATGTTCCGGCAAATTTGCTGACAAGGTGCACTTTATTGTATCAAAACATAAATAAAAAGCAGTCACTGCTGGCATGTCTGGAGTCTTCCCTTAGGGATAGATGTGCAAGAGGCAAGAGGGGAAAGGGCGAGTGCTGACAATGGCAGGATTAGATGGATTGCCTCCGCCTAAATTACACCGCTCCAACCTAGTCCCGTCCGGGGTTCAGATATTAGCATCGGGGTCAGGGGCAGGCATTATGTACAGAGCACAGAGTACAGTATCTGTGTCAAATCTTTTTAATTAAGTGTTGGTGGGTGTGTCGCTCCTCGGCCCAGCTCATAACAAAGATCCCATTGATCCCGAGGCCCTGGAGGAGGGAGGGAAGTGGTGGTGGTGGGGGGAGTGGAGGGATTACTTGCTAAATCTCAGCATGTCCATCTCCCAACAGATCTAACCCCTGAGAGCTGAGCTTAAAGACCAAATAGCCCGACTCCACCTCTAAATGCCCTTCTGCTGAGTGTGCTAAATGAGCAGCTACGTGTGTGTGCATTTGGTTTCACGTAAAGCACGGAGTTTTAAAGTCCCAGATGAGGCACCGGCCTCTTGATACTGCCCAGTAAAGCAATAATGCCGGCTACAAGACTAAAAGCAAGATCAGATAAGCAGTTTGCCAATCCGTCATTGTGTAGATAATATGTGCCCCATGTCAAAGCAAAGGAGAATGAAGGGTAAAAAAAAAAAAAAAAAAAAGAAACTAATTAAAACTGAATTCACTGGGCTTGACTCCACACTAATGGGTTTCGATTAATCATCAAACAACAGGGGGACAAGGGGAAAAGGAAAAATCCTGTTATAGTGCCCTTCTTCCTTCACCTCTATCATTCCAGTGTCCTTCTCCTTTCAGGTAAAAATCACCTTGCTGTGCTCCCTCAGTCCTCACGGCAGCGCAATGGCCCAATCAATACCTCCACCTGTACTTCATTATAGGTTAAAGATTTTAAACAACGCCTCCGGTGCCGAAGATGCCACAAAGCACTTTCAGTTTTAACTTGAAAAGAATACATTTTGAGAAGGAAATGCACTGCGATTTTAGGCATTTTAGGAAGTTTTTAAGTGTTGGGAGGCCGGCTGCCGGGCTCGGTGTAACATTATGACCACTGACAGGAGACGTAAATAACAAGGGCCATCTTGTGATCACATAATGTTCTGCTAAGGGAGAGCCACACGATATCAGGAAGGTGGTCATAATGTTACGCCTGGACGGGTGTATAGGTGGATGATTGGTAGGATACTGCTACTTGACGCTAAAGATGCAGCAGATCATTGTTAGTTGTATGTTGTTCCCATCGTCACAGCAGGACCTCGACTGTACCAGCGGCAAAATAAGACAGTAGACAAGTCGTACTTTGAAAATTCACTCAACAAATTTTTAGAACAGAAATAGATGCCCCCCTCAGGATGTAATGGAACGTCAGTCATACCAGCATTTAAACTACCGTGCCAAACGTCGCTTGGTTTTTATGGCAAAAAAGAAACAAAGAACACATTGAAATCCCATCAGGGTCTAATGCCAATTAAATATGGTAGCATGCCAACATGCACAACTAAGCTGGTCACACGGCAAACACGATGCACTCCCCTCACACCAGTCTTTTCCTGGGGTTGTGTGATCAAAGCTTCACTTGGAAGCCACTTTAACAGGTACAGGAGGCTATAATATTATTACAGAAGTGAGGTGCTTGTTGCAGCCATGAATAGAAGTCCCTTGCATAGTCCTTGTCCTCTAGTCCCCTTGAGGAAAAGCACCCACTGGCTGCACATGCATTGTATCCTAAGCTACTCATTAAAGTTGTACAGCTTAGTGCGAAGGCATGCGAAGGCCTTACCTAAGTTACCAAGCAAAAGCAGAAATTAAGAAATTACAGATTATAGAATAGAATTGAAAAGACTTTATTTGTCCCTCAGTGGGGAAATTGCAGTTTGCAATAGCACACACAGTGCAGAAAAGTAGCAAGAATAAAGAGTGAACTGTGTAAAAGATAAATGGGAGAAAGAATGAATTTAGTTAACTTAGACAATCTTTAAAACACAATTCTCAAAGAAAGCTTGAGTCAGTCATGAACGGTGGGCGCATATGAAACCTAAATCAGGTTATATGGGAAAATATTTGAGAAAGGCTTAGTTTAATAGGATTTGCATGATAAAAGAGTGCTGCAATTTATGTGTTTTAGACTGTAATACATACGGAACTTAGTCCAAATGTAGAAAAGAGTAGTAGATAGTGTGTGTTTGTATTTTCAGTGGGAGATGTAACAAGGAAATGCATTTTGGTGGTGCATGTCAGACTACAGTGCAAAGTGAAAAAAACAACAACAAAAACAAAGAATAATAGCTACAGCAGCCTAGTTATGCTACCATGGTTCACAACACCTCTCTATTGTTGGCAATATCTAACCTCAGTTGTTAGTCTAATGTTTAATGTTTTTACAGTTTTCACAGAGGTAATTATCCTTAGACCCAGTATTAGTCACTGCATTAACAGCCGTATCTCCAGAGGTGAAAGTATGCAATCAACTCATCAATCTAACAGGAGGATAAAGATGTGAGATTGTTCTTCGCCAAGTGAAATTATGAAATGATCCCGAACCGGCTGGAAATAATATTCTATGACTGAAAGAGGCTTGAAGGTTCACGAGGAGGCGAAGCCGAAGTCTGGGTCCCATCAGTACGGATGATTTTATTTTAGCCAGGTCGATGGAACTAGAAAGCATGAGTCTAGCGTTCGTTTATCTCTCCTCGTTGAGTATTCCACAGAGACCACTCCACGAGAAAAAAGAGACTGTATCAGCCTTGAAATATATTGGATGAAATGAGACACGGGAGAATTCTGCCTCCTTCTCCCTCTCTGATCTGATGCTTTCCTCAAAGCATGAAGCCACTCTTTAAAGGCCACCGCCATGTGGTCTATGGCAAACTCTGCGTGAAGCCTTTGAGCGTGAACTCTCTGCTTCACTCCTCTCTGCATATGAGAGCTTATAGAGAAATCAGGCTGATTAAAGAAGCAAACTAAAATGTGTTTGCACTTGGAGGTGCGTTCACGCGGAAAGGCAGGAGCGGCAAACATTTACAAATGTAGACCGCGTGCTCCTTCAGTGTAGCATTGTCCCCCCTCGCTGACACAAATCGATAGTGACACATCCTTAGAGCAGGACTGCAGATGTTGCCAAGTGGCAGAAGAGCCGAGAGCACGCTGACCTCTAGGCACTCCTGCAGCACTGTCATCTGCATCAGAGTCACAGAGAAGGTGTGTGTAGTCACCGGAACTGTCACAGGAACGTTACATTTCAGCCCGCAGCATCTCTGCCCTCACAGATGAATAAGTACGCATCCGCGGCAAGGCAACAAGCCGCCACCAACGAATGCGCGCAAAGTCTGGGGGAGATTATAAATCTGGTTCAATATTTCCGAAGGAGGCACAAGTACGGAGAGCAAATCAGTGGTGTAATTTCAATGACAAATGTCTGCGAAAATCTAGAGGGGTGAGAGGATTCTGCGGATGGGCCCATTAAGCTGTTGTGGGAACAATGAAACCGCCGTGACAGATCCAGAGCCCTTCAGCCTGCCAGCGCGCAGTCAGAGACGACGGAGGATGTCAATAGCTCATTTCCATAGTCGGCAGACCTAACTCCCCATCTAGCAGCTCATTGTGCTAGTGTAAAACCTGCCACACTCCAATGAATCACATCATTGGAGTGCCCGAGACAAGATGGCCCAGAGTTATCCTTCTCCCTAAAAAAAAAAAAAAAAAAACCCCTCCTTCCCTCCCCTTCGTCATGTCCAAAGCAAGTCCTCCAAGAAACAGAGTGCGCTGAAGCAAACTGTGTTGGAGTTTTCTTACCAAACTAACCATGACCGTCACACCAGCCAGCACCAGGATTTAACAGCCAATCCGCAGACACACGCTCCACATCCAATCTGGAAGCCGAGCTTCGACACAGCCAACTTTTTAGGCTCCTGAGAGTGTGATTCAGGAATCAAAGTAATTTACCTTCCCCGCAGGGAATCAGCGCTGGCCAATGTGTCATGCAGCAAGTGAAAATGATTTTCTATCAGCCTTCCTCCCCTATTAATACAGCCTTTTAATTGTCTTGCACAATATCAATAGATAGTATGGTGTATTTAACTTTCAGCCTACTGCTGAAAAGGTCAGTATCATAAATATCTCTCAACACAGAGAGGAAGAAATCGGGGAGGGGGAAGACAGAACAGGAGTCAAACATGGAAGCAAATCCGCAGAGAGAGGCGCGCCGGTGCATTATAACCGCAACAGGAGAAAAATAAGAAGAGTTGCAGCCATAAGAGTCATTGTCCTATAAGGACCAGCTCATTACAATTCCCAAGATGTAGTAAAACGGAAACACACATACAAAATAAGCACAGTGCAGATACAAAGCCCAAAGGTTTGGGAGAAAAAAAAAAAAAAGAAACTGCTCCAACCTGTGATAATCACCCTCATTAGAGGTTCTCCAGAGTTCGTGACTCTATGGACAACTCTGCAGAAGAGTAATGAGTGCCTTAAACCTCACTTAGAATCAATAATTCAGGAAACTCTCGCAATTAATGCCCAACAACTTCGAGATTTATGCTTATGAGGCCTATTCATTACACATTACAGTACACAAACGGATGAGAAAATAGATTATATATATTTATCATATTTTTATTTATAATTATAATAATTTCTTATTTCCAGGAAGCTGTATTTTTTGGAAGATGCATGTATTCATATCCCATTTACCTATAGAGTACGTGCCGCCACTGGAAAATAAAGTTATCAGTTCAGAATTCTAAATAAAAGAAGTGTTTATCTTGTGCACATTGTGGTCTATAAATAAAATATAGCTGCAGTGTGCAGCACAACTGCTCTCCTAGGGTTAATTATTGCTATAGTAATAACCTGATTTCCATTCTGGGCTTTCAATCAATACCAATTGCTCCAGTACAGAGTTGGCCCTATGTCTTCAACTAACAGTATTCAGAAAAATCCACCTTTCGGCAATCTACAGTTCTCTACACCTGCTGCTTCCTGGTGCATGTTTCTGTCTCCAAACAGAAAGAGAAACAAACTAATAAACCTGGAAGCCATTTATTTTTCACCTGTAAACATCAGATTAGTGCCATTCCAATAAGAACAAAAAGCCATAATTTATTTCCATATTTATATTCAGCTCTTTGAAGCACACGTATGTATGTCGTGACCGAAATAACAGGAAAAGACGAGAAGGAAACAAACCATCACAGCACCAGAGCAATAATGTAATTCACAAGGTTTGATTGTACGGTTTGTTTCTACCCACACGTATACAGTGATTCCATCCGTTCTTTTACCTTCACTTACGAGCACTTGTTTTTCCACACTCCACTCTCTACCTCTATATTAGTGGAGAAAGACCATCTCATAAAGGGAACACAATTTCAAAAGCGGAATTGTCTGACTTCTAATTGAATTGAATTGTCAGTGCACGAAAAGCCAGAACAATGAGATTTTGGTTACAGTCAAGGTGTCATTTTTCTTGTACACACACACACACACATATATATATATATATATATATATATATATATATATATATATATATATAAAGCTGGGTTGGACTCTTCTGGGAATTTCCATGCTCTGTTTGCTAAACCCTCTTTTATATTTCCCAGCCGATATGTTTCTGAATGAAACAAGATATATAACATAAAAATATTTCTAGCGTCCGGATGGAGTTAGCTCTTCTTGCAGTTCTCGATCAGCATGGTGAATTTAGATGACGAAACCTAAGCAAAAAACATTTGTATAACTGTGTCTGGATACGTCAATCAACTGTATGATGCATCAGACGCTTCTGCTTGTCATCAGCTCAACAGTCACTACTACAACTAGCTGGATTTCATTAACATTTCATAGTCTGCTCGTCTCTTCCTGCCTCTTTTAACTCAGTGAAATACATTCAGTTTAAAAGACACCATCTCAAAGTACTGTAGGTAACATTTTACCTACAGTGGAGTGTGAGATTGCATCATATATAATATTGTTAGGGTAATAGCAATGGCATTAAGCAACGGCCATTTTCGACCCACTGTTAGACCAGGGGGCACAGATTCAAGTTTTGACTTCAAACAGAACTAAATGTAGGAACGTCAGTGAATCACCAAGACATTTGGCTTCAGTAGTTGGCTTCTGTACCGCGCTGCACTGGGCACTGGGCCTCGTGATTGGCTGAGCAGCAATAGGGGCGGGGTCTGCTGTGCACAGGAGGCTAAGATTGACAGGTCTAGTGTGGCGCTCTGTGCTGACCCTATTTATCCATTCACTAAAACATGTTGGATTCATGTTAATGTGTTTTTAAAGAAATTCAAATTTCTGGAGGGAGTTTGTGGGGGAAAATTATATATATATTAATGTCTAATCAACCAAAGATTTTGCCGCCCCCCTGCAGTACCTGAGCAGACAAGCTAGGGGTCGTTCAAAATGTGACTTATTATGGTATTAGGCTAAGGATATGTAAGAAGTCACTTCATTAAAAAGCCAGACTTGGCAGACAAGACATGAATACGTCTGAACCGAGGCGCTATCCTTGTTTTACCTCCATTTACTGCACATTTTTACCACAGACCAGCAGCACTGTGTCTAGTCTTAACGCTTTAATATCTTATAATAAAGCTGCTTCAATTCTTTTTACATGCATTACTATTCATTACTGAGACTTTGCCGCTGTGACGCTGCGCATATAAAACATATTTTTTATCAATTTCAGCTGTTTCTTCTTCACACTGCAAGTCTGGAAAATGAACCAATCCACCCAACTGATGGATCTAGACAGCTACAGGCTCTAAAAGACATAGAATATTATGATGTTTATTGTTTTCGTGGTGCTGAAGAGTGTAATTGCTATTTTTGCTATATCGTAATATAAACTATGAGCGATGCCACGTAGTGTTAGTGTAATGCTTCAATATCTGAACTTACAGTTACTTTGTGCTACATGTGTTTTCATGGTAATGTGGAGCGGCAATAAAGGTCTGAATCAGATCTTGATAATAATGATTCTATTCTATTGATTCTATTTCAGAAGGTTAAGCTACATTCAGAGACTTGAAGCCTTGGCCCTTGAAGGAGAATGCGCATATTTTGCAAACATAAACAGGTGACGTCCTTCAAGGTTTCACCTCCCTGTGAGATGCAGCGCAACGCGGCCAGAGGGATCACGCTGCTTCTTGTTCACTCTGGAGCCATGTAACTATGTGGATACATCTGCAGTGCATAATGCACATAAATAATTATTTCACTGAGATTTGAATGAGATATTTCTGTATTTTGGGAGTTTGAGTACTCTATTCCCTTTTTAAAGGTTGCCATTCTTTTTAAAAATAAATAAAGCCGCTACACATTTTGATGTTTGCTATTGTTAAAACAATAGGAAGTCAGACTTTCCTTTATTCATCTTTAAAATTCCTGCCCACAAACAACACTCTCTGCAGGGGAGCGTGGCTTTTCTGGTGTGACAAAGGGAATTACTATGGCAGTGCCAGATAGTGTAGCCCCATTTTTCAGATAGCTGTCTGTATGTATTTCCTCTATGTGCCGAGACGCCAAATGAGAGCATTACGAAGTTGCTTTTGTGTGCTACTGCGTCTGTGGTGACCCAGCTGAATGAACAGGCAAAGGTCCAGAAAACAGGCTCCAAACTCCTCTGCCCGCTCCCTGCAAATCACTCTCAGATGGTGATTGTATGAGTCCCCTGAAGCATGAAAGGCATGCATGAGATCTTTTTATTTGCTCTACTTGTGAAATTCCTGGTTGATGTCAAATCGATGAAGAGATTGGACTATATTTACGAGGTACGAAAATGAAATTTTCACAGCAGCAATCAGAGAAAAGCCCATTTTACCATTTTCACTTACTCAAATTTGCCCTTTAAATTTCACACTGTCCGTTAGTTTTTTCAATTCAAGATTTACTATTCATGATTTTATAAGGAGAGGATGCATTTCAATTCTTTGAGCACGTTGCTCTCTTAAAACTGAAAGTAGTCCTCTCTTTGAATGTCATCCAAGATTACAAATGAGTTCCACTGATGTGGACTGATCTGAAATATCAAACACAATAACAGAGTTCAAAAATACGACACGCATTATGAGCAGCCGCTTTGAACACGTGTAGGCTACTATCAAAGACAAGAATAATACAATGGATTCAAATTAATACAAGTATGAATACACACACACGTGTGGATACTTTCATGATGTGTAATAGTTTCTGACAATGCCTGACAATGCACTCTAACAATTACTGTTGCTGGGCAATGAGACAGGACTGTCGAATGTTTGTATAATTTACTTTAAAAATCAAGTTTACACTAGATTTTCTCTAGTGATATTATTTTGTATCAAGTTTAAAGTGGCAGATATAGGTTTTCATGATATAATGACCAGCTACTGGTAAAAGGACATAAAAGTGAAGCCAAAGCAGGTAGAGCTCCACCTCGTGGTTGGATGCAGTCTATGTCATAAGCGCCACCAAACTAAAACACTAAGGCACACCTCAAATCATTTTATTTTCACAAAGATGGCTGTGAAGATCAGTTATCCACATTTTATTAAGTCTATGGTTTGAACCAAAGGTGCAACCTGAAAAAACATAAAGCCAGCGTGAATTAGCATAAACATCAGTTCCACAAACGGCCACTTGAGGTTGACTGTAAACGTGAGTCAGTCCCCATAAACCTCCATGTTAAAATGTCCAAATTACAATAGAAATCAACCGTGTTTAAATGGTTTTGGTGTCTATACGGAATTTCCTAATTCATGACAACAGTTTCACATGACTCACCTGTTTAAATTGAAGTTATGCACAATTAAGGGTGTGGCTGCTTTGAGTGACAGGTGGGTCCTGTCACAGGTTGGCCAGGCACTAGGCATTAAGTCAGGCACTGCTTCATAACTGCCTTACAGGAACCCTATGGTGACGTCATGGAGTGTTTCTCCATTTTATTTTAAGTCCTCCCTTAGTATTTACTAGTTATTTTGTTCCCCTTATTCTCATGGCTCCCTTTAGCCTATTTCCCCAGATCGTCTTATTTTTAATACCAATTAAAAAAAAAAGAAAAGACTTACCAAGTTGATTGTTGTGGATGACATGCATATCATCTTGGCTCTGAAAAGACAGAGAGACTTTTTAATAATTCACATTGCAGTCTTCAAATAATGACCTACATACATTCAGTTTTTTGGTTTTAACAAAAGATGTAGAAGCTGTGGAAGGGTTGGCTTGTGTGAAGATGTTCGTTTTCTGCTAAACACTCCATTTCCTCTTCCTCACCACTAATTAAGACTTAGTGATACTAAATATGGAATCCCCCATGGGTTATTTGGAGAAATAATGGGTGATATCCCACGTCATTAGTCCTTCCTAATTGTGTGGATTTTGTGCCTGCAGCATTTAAACCCTGAGCATTCAGCTCAATTAAGGGATCCAGCACTGTTGCACCTCCAGAGCTGTCAGCACACGCTGCAGACCATGGAGGGATGAGTAAATCAATCACGAGCCGGGGAAACTTTGAAGGGCTGTCTTTTACCTCCATCTTTCAGAGGAAATCTTTCAGTCTTGGGAGAAGGCAAGAACGTGCCAGTTCTGGCAGTTTCCAGAGCTCTAGAGCGGTAGCGGCAGAGTATTAATAGATAATGACAAACCGAGACCTGTTTTGATTTATGACTTCCTCTAGACTAACAATCATTTCACCGGCAAGCTGTTGCAGCCTTCAGAGACCTTAACTAAGTCATAAATTCACTCTCAGCGGGTGTGGTACAGTGGTTACAGTGTGGTACAGTCGGTGCAGTTGCATGAGCCAGCCTATATATAACCCACTATCTCAGCACATTCAGAGGGCCACCAATTTTACAGAATAACCTATTAATTTAGTCAATTTCCTTCGCTTGAATAGCTTCTGGTTTCTGCCGTGACTTCACATCATTTTCCTACAATTCATCAAATTCTAAACTGACAAGTATCAAATGAGAAAGTTCAGCCACGACAAAGACACACTATATTGCACTACACACTATATAACACTATACACACTATATAAGTGTTCGCTCACCTGCCTTTACACGCGTATCAACTTAAGTGACACCCCATCCATAATATGTAGGGTTTAATAATACGTTGGCCCATCCTTTGCAGCTCTCACAGCTCCAACTCTTCTGGGAAGGCTTTCCACAAGGTGTAGGAGTGTTTTTATGGGACTTTATGACCATTCTTCCAGAAACACATTTGTGAGGTCAGACACAGTCTTTGCTCTAATTCATCCCAAAGGTGTTCTGTCGGGTTGAGGTCAGGACTCTGTGCAGGTCAGTCAAACCAAACTCAATCATCAATGTCTTTATGGACCTTGCTTTGTGCAATGGTGCAAAGCCAGAAGCAAGGAATTGTCCAAAAGAGTTCCTTTCACTTCAATTAAGAGTCCAAAAAAATAAAAAATAACCCCACACCACAACCCTACCTCCACAAAACTTTATATTTGACACAATGCAGTCATACAAGTATTGTTCTCCTGGCAACCACCAAACCCAGATCTTTCCATCAGATTGCCAGATGGAGATGCATGATTCGTCACTTCAGGGAATGCATCTGCTCTGCTCTAGAGTCCAGTGGCAGTGTGCTTTACACCATTGAAACCCATTTCATGAAGCTCTCTACGTACTACTCTTGAGCTAATTTGAAGGCCACATGAAGTTTGGAGGTCTGACTCTGCAGAAAGTTGGCGACCTCTGTGCCGCAACATCCGTTGACCCCACACTGTCATCATATGGACTGCTGTCACTCCCAATCACTTCCACGTTGTTATAAACCCAATGACAGTTGACTGTGGAATATTCAGTGGTGAGGAATTTTCACGACTGGACTTGTTGCACAGGTGGCATCCTATCACAGTACCACACTGGAATACCACAATATATCACTTACATGTGGCCACGGAAGTGACTGGAACACCTGAATTCAGTTACTTGGACGTATGAGCGAATACTTTTGGCAATATAGTGTATATTCCCGGCAAGGATTTGTGCATGAGCAATGCTCTCCCTCTTCACTTTATTTTTTCCAGGTGATCAGATTTAGAGGCGAATATATGCAGGGGCAGACAAGATCATATCACGGTGATTTGATTCAGTGAGCACGTCAGCTTAATTGGACTCTGTAACGTTAGTCATGCCCACCAGGCATCCGTCTCATCACATCAGACAGTACTCATTTGAAATAACTTGCTTAACTTAAGAGAGGAGTGACATAAATGCACCTCACATGAAGGAGAATTATTACAATCTAAAAAAGAAAAATGTCTTTAGTTTGAGAATGTATACTTTAGAGTAGAGTCTTGTAAAGAGAGGGTAACACTACTATAACATAGTCATAAAACAAATGAAAGGGTGCAGATGTGTGTGGTGGCTGTGACAGGAGTGGCACATGTTTTTCACTCCGCCGCCTCCTGCAGCAGAGCTCGTCTCTCAGGGCACAGACGGAACAGTAAATCACTGCTCTATGACTGTCAAGCAAAATAAATCAAGACATCTTTTGTGAGGAATTAACTGCTCTGTCAAACATCACCAATTAAATTGATTGCATGTACGCAACCGTGTGTGTGTGCAACGCGTGCATGCGTGTCTGCGGCATAATTAGACACAACCCCGAACGAGCACTAATGCGATTTGATGGATTTTAACGAGGAATCTCTAAATCTAGGCGGATGCTCTTTCACTGTCGTCTATCAATTTGTGAAGTTCTGCTGTTTTCCTGAGTTGGGATCTGTTGTAATGTAGGCTCTGTTGAGTCAGGGAGAGAGAGAGATAGAGGGGGGGGGGGGGGAGAAGAGGAAAAAAATAAGAGCCTCCTCATTCATTTCACTTAGACCAGTGTTTTGGCACAGCAGAGCTCGTGGCCCAGCTGCCTCGGGCAAAAACACACCAGGTCTTCTGGCAAATAGAAAGAAAAAAACAGAACCTGGCTCAAGCTTTCCGTGATACAACATCATCCAACAAAGTACTGACCTGACACATGCACAAACAAATTCTTGGCAGATAACTTTTTAATGTTACTGATCACTGACAGTGATGGAGGATAATATAAATGCTACTGTGTTGCAGTATTATAAACTTCAAACCTGTGCAGATTGCAACCTCTCTCTAGCCTTCAAACTCATCAGATCCTGGGTTATTATTCATCTTCTCACCTGTGCACGCCCCCACAAGCATCCGCATGCAGATCTATTTTCAGGTTTGAACACCTGTTTAAATTATCTGGACTGGTAGCTTCACAATTCCCCTTTACCTGGATGGATTAACCTCCAGTGTACCGTAGACGAGACTGAGATATTACACAGTGATGTCACATTATCTGCATTTAGCCTTGTAACAGAGGGCGTCAAATCAATAAAAACTGAAGAGAGATATGGGTTTGGGAATGTATTGTTTTATTTGGTTTCTTTTTTGTAATATCAAATGTCCTTCCTTGATGTCTATATTATAACTGTAATATAATAGCTGTTACTCTATTACCGTGGGCGCGTTTCCATCTGCCAGGTTTTATGTTTCATCAAAGTGAAAATAAATAATAATAATAAAAAAAAAGACAGATTTGAAATGCCATAAATTATAAATGCAGCATATTTTTATCTCTGGCTGAGGTGGAAACATTTTATGTTTCAATCAAACTGAAATGCAATGGAAACACACATTGCTGGACACGGAATACGACTTAAACCTCGGCTTCAGTGAAGAGACAACAAACAGCGGGAAGTGTCAACCTGAGTGGATCAAAGGAGCAAAGAGCAGCCTTCCTCATATTAATACATACCGCTGACACAGATTTTGAGTTCATTCATTTTCTCTTCTTCCCTTCTCTTAATTACACCTTCTAGCTGAAGCTTCATGTTCTCCAAAGGTTTTAACCTCCTGAGACCCTGCGTCCTCATATGGGGACGTTAAGTTTTAGGTTTTATTGCAGCTTATTCTGCTTCATTTAAACTCGCTGTCCTTATTAGCGGATGTTTTAGTCTGCCATCTAGTGGTAGCAAAGGCTAAAACGTATTCATTTATGCTTATTAACGTTTCTAGTTTGATACGACTCACAAATTTAACAAATTAGCATTTTTTCCTAATTAGCAAGGACTCGTTTGAGGATGTTGGGGCTTCGTGGTTTGCAAATCTGTCTGTGCCCAGTTATGTTCAGGTATTAAGATAAACAGCTTTATATTATGTTACAAATTGGGGACTTCTTTATAATATAAATAATGAAATAGTCCCAGTGTCCACATATGAGGACATTGTTGGTTTTTTGAAAAACTACTACTTCCAGTTCAAAATGGTTAGTTTTTATGCGTCTTAGGTCCTACTAATCCCAAATGTCTTGGAGGAATTGAAAGTACATACCAAATAAAAGCTCGGATTTCAGGAGGTAAAGGCTCTTTTAGAGCACTGGGGTCATCTACACACACATCCTACACCGGTGCAAGTCATTTATACTTTTATACTGGTGTGCCCGTCAATCTGGCTCACTCTATTTTAAAAAGAGTGCTTCCTGCTTCACTTTCAACAATGGCGACTGAAACTTTTGCTTAAATCTCACCTAACGCAAGTCATACAAATGTTTGCAACCTCCTCAGTTAACCGTTCCTCAATGTGTGAATCAGTCAGTATAATTGGAAGTAGTAAATAAATATGGTTAAAGAAGATGTTTCATTAAATGTATTTTTACATTTGAAGGCGCATCTATGAACACACATGTAAACGACACGGTCAATGAGTACCTAAAATTCCTTCTAAATCCTGCTCCTGGGTTGCACTTCATTACTCCTCTGAAGTTGGGTGACACAGGGACAACAAATCTTTCTCCAGTAAATGATCTAATATTCCACAGCAGAGTGAACTCATATCACGTCACATCATTTTTTTTTTACCGTTACCCAGAGATTAATTAGTCTCAGCTCGCAGAGCCCAGCTCTCTTTGGCCTTGTGCGATTCCACACGCAGGTAGCGCTCTCTGTAATCCCATCTGACAGCTGGCTGTCAGCCATTTGCAGGGGGATCCAGACACCCATAGGTGTTAAAAAGAATTTGCTATGAGCCCTACACTGTCCATCTGAAGGGGTTAGTTATACCATCCCTTGAGCGCTTTTGATCTCAGACACCACAACGTTGATGCAGACGGACGGGAAGATCGTACCGCGTGAAATTCAACACCGGCGAAGGTGCACTCGGCCGAGGCATACAAGTGTAAAATCCTCGAGAACGATGCTGCTCCGACTATATAGTGCGACGGTTACATAATCAAGGACACCCGCAATGACAGCCCTTTGATCCCCGCGTTTGATTTGGAAGCTCTTCACATACAGACAGCAGAGCTGCTGCCCCCTGCTACATCTACACAGTCCCTAAGGGCGCAGACGCTTCACTGATGTGAGTGACCCGTCAGGTCACATTAGCTTTCTGTTCACTGACGGCAACAATGATTCAAGGTTGCAGGATTTTCTCAATTTTGACATGTGAAAGGAGAATGTGTGATGTTGACACGAGTCACACGAGCGTCTGGAATAACGCTTCTATTAATGTTTTTCACTCTATATTTACATTAACCAGGGAGAGGAGTGACTGAAAATTGTCAGCTTCATTTTCTGGATGCCTTCAGATCTATCGGGTGGTTTTAAGAATTAAAAACGCCTTTTGTATCCCTCCACCGGGGGGGGCCGAGAGAACCGACAGATTAAATTTCATTCAATAATCATTTTTCAGACACAAGCAAAACCTCTTCATGTGTAATGACTTAATGACTTGAAACGTCTGCTGCCTTGCGAGCATCGGCAGGCCATTCTTCTCAGGTCTGCCTCACAGCACCTCTTCTGCATTTGTTGGCTTCAACTGGAAATTAGGAAAGCAAAAGAAAAAAAAGCAGCTTGCAACGGTTGGCCGGCTCTTATTGACACCAACCATTGCAAACAACATGCACCGTGATGGGCTCAACAGCTGCTTTGTAAGAACAGATTATTACTCTCACCATATTCAATTACAGGACTTGGACTGTGGCTATAATTTCTTATTATTGATTGGCCATTTGTTTGCAGTTATTATTTTTTTTAAAAGGAAAAGAAAAATTGAAAGTAGGAATACAAAGCCCCAAGAGCATTGAGTTCATACTTAAATAACACAGAAAGAGCAGCAAATCCTCACATTACAGCTTGAAATTAGGACTTTATTTTTAACTTTTGCCTTCATGAAAAAGTAAACTGCCTTGAAATGGATTCGTGTGTACCATGTTGTTGAGAAGAGTCCAGATGATGTAAAGTTTTCCCAACGATCCCCTCCTCATTTAATTTACTAATCCAAAAAAAAAAAAAAAAAAAAAACTCAGTTATACGATACCATCTTACTCTATATCAAAGTGCTATTGATGGGGCTGAGTTGCTGCCTGTTTTTATAAAGACTATACCTTTATGCAACGCACAATATGTAGTGCATGCTGTTTGCTCTCAGCATATGTATTCAGGTCATGAATATAGATTTCATTGTTGCAAAGCATTCATTTCCGCTGTGCTCTTGTTAGTGATGTCATCAGAGACTAGTCGGTGTCAACTCCATCACATAACAGTCCACCTGAGTCACGCAACCTGTAGTTAACAGTAGGAACCAATGGGCCATATACACTACAGACATGTAAGAAGGTAGAGACCAACTTATTGCTTTGCATATAAAAATATCAGCCACCTTATCTTTTTAGTAAAAGTAAGATAAATAAGAAGGTAACGGAGCTACAGAGGTTCTTATTCCCTCTGCCTCCGTGACAAACACAGAAGAAGTAATCAAACCATAGGGACCTCCCTGACAGATTCACTTGATGTTGATTTGTTCTGCTCATCATAAAAAGTCCCCGTTCTCCTTGAGGAGGCACAAGTACAGTGCGGGGAGCGCTGTGCGCAGTTAGCTAACAGCTACAGCTGCCGTTTCTCATTTTTACCACGCAGCCAAACAAAACAAATGTCAGTGAGCAATAACATCCGTCCAGTCAAGACAACTTAAACCTGTAATTAGACGTGGCTGGTTATAGCTTCAGATGGTATCCATAGCAACGATTAGTGAGCTCAGCTTTATTAATAATCCAAAAAAAAAAGTGAGAATGAAAGACTAATGCAACTGCATTTAGAGTTCACGTTTGCAAAGAAATGTAATTAGCATGATAAATTACAAAGGGTTGAATATTTAACTCCTGCAAGATGGGTTTAATCTACAATTCAGTCTGAGCAGTTTTTGATATGGAGACACTCGGAGCGGCTGAAAAGGGTTTTTTGTTGTCCAGGCTGTGCTAAAGAATAATCACCATTTGTAGAGCTCTTGATTTCCCTGAGCTCATATCTTCAAATACGGATGAGGTTAGTCCTCCTATCAGTGCAACAGCTACTTTATTCATACATATGTTTTAGCATCATTATTAGCCTTGTGACTCCAAGTTTTATTTATACATTTTTTTGTTATTATTTTTTATCAGGACAAGCTAACTTCTTTTTCATGAATAGAAAGGTGAGTCTGTGGCACTGACTTCAGCGTCCCCAAAACTCCACTTGTTCCACGCGGATCCTCTCTTGTGTGGTTATTCTGTAAAGTTGATGGGGTAATCGTTGTTTACTGTTCATTTTTCACACAGTGGAATAGTTCAACGGGGGCACTCTCACTTTGTCAGAAGCCCGCACTCTGAGGGATTCGGCCTTGTTTTCATAAGCACCGTCGAACTGTTGCCAACAGAGGAGACCAGACCGCAAAAAATTGTTGACAGCGGTCCAAATCCGGTTGCCCGGGGCAACAGGCAATGGTTACTGTCGGGGCCCGCTGTGAAAGTTATTTAAGGTCGCAGTCCATGGCCTCTGCATGAGATGCCTGATAAGATGCTTTTGACCACAGCTTAGCGATAAAAGTTTTATAAAAGAAGAAGAGGTACATCATTCAAGCTCTTATGTGCCTCATCCTTCTGAATCACATCTCAGTATTTATAAGAATTTCTTTAGCGATATATTGAATGTGGGCTCAAATAAACAAGACGAAAGAGTTTCAATAAGAATGTGACATGAAGTGGCAAGACACAAATTAGCAAATAAGTCCCTATTAAAGTTAGAGGATTATTTAATTAAAACAAAATAAAGAACGTGCTTTCAGCTCAATTTATTTCTGCTACTGTCTTTTTTTATTGCTGCTAAGTTTTTATTGCTCTACTTTCAGATGAAGCCTTCTTCTCATCTAACTTACAAGTTTGAACTCGTCCTCACCTCATTTAGTTCCTGACGTACACCACTGACGCAGCTCATTAAGCAGCATGTGACTTTGATTTAGACGAAGACAAATTAACTCATTTATAGGTTTGCTGGGAGAACACATGAATTCTTTCCAGCGTATCCAGAAGGTGTTTACACGTACGACAGGTCTCGTCCAAAAAAGCGCGGTTCAAGAAAAAGGTCTTGCTAGAGGCCAAGGGAATGGCAAGGAGTGTGAAAAAAATAATCTTTTTTTGTCTGCCTGCTGCTGAATCTCCAGGTGAACATTAACAGTATTCTTAGCTTGGAGGAGTTGAAGCAGTGATTCACGACATGAGGCTCACACATCTCCTCTTCGGTTTGACTTTTCTTGAAACGAACGCCCAAAGCTAGGGGATGGAGAGGAAGAAAACGATGGAGTGACAGCCATTTACGCTGCTCAAAGGATGTTTGGCAGAAAGCAGAGCGACCTGCAAAAAGCACCGCAAAACACCAAGTGAACAACGTCCATCTTGTGACAATTCGATGTTCTTCAGGGAAACTTTTGGACCTTGGATTCATGTGGATGTCACTTGGACATACACCACCTACAGCTGACCAGACCAGACCAGACCAGACCAGACCAGGCATCCCCACCCCATAGCAATGACACAGCAGGATGCAGACTGGCCCAGGACTCCCTCAGAAGTCCATTCTCTGATGAGTCACAACTATTTAGGAAGCACAATAATATTAGGAACGGGGTCTTAATGTTATGCCTGGCCGCTGTTTGTCTGTATGTCAGATTATTTTATTCAGTGTCCAAATTAAACCTCAGAGCAGAATGATTTCTTTGTGAAGGCAGCCAGTGTTGGTGGAGCGCACCTCGTCTGTTCCTGCGCAGCCTTAATGTGAACTCAAGGAAATGTTTGGATTATGTAACTTAGTGAAGCTACATTTTACCCACAAAAACAGTGACTCAATGACTCACTTGTGTTTGCTTGTGTTTGGGTTGTGACTGGTTATGGCTTTTTTTTTTTTTTACCCCCGCCCGACATCTAGTAACACCACCAGGGGGGAGAAGAAGACCCCTTTCACAGTAAAACTTCCTGCAGATTCTTTGAAAAATGGCCTCGTGTCTCATGTAGCTTGGGAGTTGGAAAGATTTGCACTGACTTTGCAGGATGTTTGTAAGTCATCTCTAACATTGTGTCGTTCCCCCGTATCTACTTTCTCGCTACTCAACCGAGCGCAGGAGATTAAGGCATTTCTGCGCACATAAGCAGATGTGTAGTATATGTGGTGTTTAGGATGCTTGTGAAGCCCTGAAGCGACAGATAATCACAGTACCTGCGTTCGCCTTTGACAACTTCTGCAAGTCATTCTCAGTTCAAACTGGTGCCAATCATCACAGGCTTTAGGCCATCTTCAAAGGACACTGTGATTTTTTTATTTATTTAGATTTTCTATTTTTTTTTTTTTATATACAGTTGCAGCCATCCTTCCCTAATACAATCCTCTTTTCCAAATGTTACATGCAACAATATTTGAGTCCATGCTGGCTATACATTATGAGATCAGTGTAGTACCAGAGCCCCTGCAGATTTAGGCAGGAATCTGAATCATGCAGGGATGAGCCCAGCTGTTTGAAGTCAGACAGGGAACCCTCTGTTATGTGCAGCACCAGATCTGCTGTGCTGACCGTTTGGTCTGAAAACCTGGAGAAATAAGATCTAAACCCAGAGAACAATGCTGGTTTGAATCTATAAAATGAAAAACGTCTTCACAATGAAGTCAGCATTGCTGCTGATACTCCCAAAGGACAGAAATGTGTGGGTTTTTTTATTTTATTTTTTTTTATTATAAATAAATCTCTGAAGAAGCAGGAGACGGTTTTCTAAACAAAATAAAATAAAAGTATAAAAAGAAAATTATTCAAATAGTCAATAAGCTTATATAACTTTATTAATATCATTTGCTTTGAGTTTCAAATAAATCAATTTTCTTAACTGTAGAGTCCAGTAATTTATAAGCAAGCTTCCCGTCAAGGTCCTGATCTAAATGCCATGATGTTCCACAACCAAACTGGAGCACTTCCATGACCTAAAAATTTGCATTCCTTTTTAATTTGTTAATGTTATTCTTCCGCTAAGGAGAAAAAAAGAAAAAAAAGAGCAGCAACCTGGTCCACATTTTGTTATGAGTTGTGGAATAAAAACCCACCCTTTCTAGATGAGCCTCTCAAAATGCAGTGAGGACATTCTCTTATTAAGAAACTTAAAAGTAGATTGCGAGTGTGAAGAGGATGCTGTGGTCCCACGATAACTAGGCAACTTCCATCCCGTGAGCTCTCAAACCCCGCAGGGTGCTCTGGTCAACGGAGGAGGAGAAGACCGAAGGAAATGTTGCTTTTTTAAATTTTTTTTACGCTTTCAAACACATTTCAGTGTAATAATAGATGTATTATAATAGTTTGGATTAACAAAAAAAGGGAACACAATAAACCTGTTTCTCACTTTTATGATGTCTTTTGCTTCAGCACATTAGACATTTAGACCGTTTTTCCGTCACCATTGTTGTGAAAACTCGTCTCCTTTCATTCCCCTAATGGGTTTCTCCTGCACTTTATCACGGTGACAGGCAGCTGTCCCTAATGGGTCCTTTACAGAAAAGGGAGACTATTCTTTGACGGGTAAGTATGCTGATAATGTGCCTGATTAATTTTGAATTAAAAGTCCAGTGCATTTGTGCGCTTCTTAAATATATAATCTACACAAAGAGCCACGTGCATGTTTTCTTTAATTTTTTTTTTATTTTCCCTGACGACACACTGGAGGTTTAGTCAAAGACAATTACTGTGCAGAAACATTTGAAACGGCGAAACTTTGCCAGAAGAGAAAGTATTAGTTGACATCAGCCATAAGCGAGGCAGCAATTTCCCATTTCTGTGATGCTAAGCACCCCCCGCCATGAGGTTTACTGTCAACATCCTCTCACACCAGTAAGAAGTAGAGCAACTGAACTGTTAATTATTTATCAAACAGCAACTGCAGAAAATGCAAGTGCAAGAAACTCATTTTGAACCGGAGGATGGAGGAAATGGACCACTAAATTAAACTTCTAATCTGTGTTAAAAAAAAAAAAAACAAACACTAAACACTAACACTAAAGGGCTCATTTTCATGCAGGAAAATAACAGGGGTCAAGTGCTTTTCTTACCTGTGAGCCTTTTCCTGAGCTGCCAGCAGCAAAGTTGATGTGACCTGTGTGGAAGGGAAAGAGTAATTACATTATAACAGATGCACACAGCAATCAATTATTCTGTTTATTTTTTTTTTGTTTTTTTTCAAATGTCTCTGTCTGAAAGCTATCGAACTGAGGCAGAACTAACAGAAAACTACATTAAATTGTTTTTTTATTTATATGCAACAGTCGCATTTAAAAAGATGTTTCAGGTCTTTCTTTGTTCCCAGCCACTGTTGGGTCTCTGAAAGAACCGTTCACCCATCCAAGTCTGTAATTAGAGCCCAGAGAGCCTCCATCCAATTATGTCGCCATCGATTCAGACACAAGAAAATCTTCGCAGAAAGATGCCCAAGATTTCAAATCAATACGTCAAAAAAAAGAAGACAAGCGTCGATGAGAATGAATTAATAGAGCAGTTTATATTAAATCCTTACCACCTCCACTTTGACATCGCTCAGCTTTAAATCTCACTTTAATTGGATGATATAACAGAGAAATAGCTAAATTGCCAGACTCGCTGCAGGAGCCATTAGAGGGCAACTGAGAGTGCAGAATAAAACCTTCAGGCAGCAGACGTGTTTTCTAAGAACGGGCCCGGCTGAAATTATAGCACAGTATCCGACAAAGACCAATATAATGTACATATTTCATGAGATTGATACAATTTCCTGTGACTTTCTCCTTTGCTTTTACGACCCAGACTGCGGCAAATTTCCTCAGATATTAATTCTATCAATTGCAACGAAAAACTGGACTTAAATTATTTAAAGAGCCAAGGAAACTTCAAAACACTTCTGTGTGCGAGGCCTGAAACAAAGCCACCAGGTAGGACAAATGAACAACGTAATGAACCTAATTATTTTAGTCAAGGAAGCATTAAAAACAACAACAACAGAGAATATTATATTTCCTTGTTCATTGCAGGACATGACACATCTTTAACAGAGCAGAAAACATTCACATTTATCGCACTGATTTCATTTAAGGACTATTCGCACGTAATTTCTCTTTTTCCCATCCCGCCTTGCGTTTCGATGCTGCAGGACAACACGGTGCACAGCAGTTCACGGTTAATAGAGTGTTTTTTGTGATGAGGACAAAATGAGACAAATGGAAAAGAAACAACAAAACAGCCACTGATGATCCATTCAATCATACGAAGGCCTTTGTTGTAAGGAAAATAATCAGAGAAACGCTACGTGTCGGCGGCAAACACTGTACTAATCACATTTCAATTATATACTCACTTAAAATTACATCAGGAATGGTAAACGTGTTATTACCGATGCCCTGAATGCGCTGTCAACTTTTAAGGCGAAATGGGTGAGAGGCTAAAAACGGAAGCACTAAAAGCACAGAGTGCCTCATCACCAAACACAAAAGAACACAAAAGTAAAGGAACCTTGAGCAGAAATCATTTTGGAAGTAGTGTCTCCAATTTAAGGACAAGCTGGAAGGTGTAAAAGTGTTTATGTCTGCGAAAGTTCTCAGTCAGTCCACGTTATTGTTAGGGTTGCAAAGGGGTGGAAAATTTCCAGAAAAAGTCTGGAAACTTTCCATGAAAACTTCAGTCAGGGAATTTTGTGATTTTTTGTGAATTTAAGGCCTAGTGGAATTGATGGACATTAATGTGAATAAACTGGAAATTTGGGATAATTTAAAGAAATATATATGAGTCATATGTTCTCCTAGAAGAGAACCCTAGTCTGCTAAATTTGTTGAGCTCTGGGGGAATTATTGTGGCATTCGTCATATATGTTTGTACACAATATTTGCACATAAACAAAAACTTTCCATCAACTTTAGCTGGTGTTAAATGCTTCCACACTCTGGATGACATACGTGCATTCAAAAAAGGCAAACATGTAGCCTAAATAGAAACATATATGAGCAAGCTGAACTAATGGAAAGGTCAGAACATTTAAAACTGATGTATGAAATCTTGTGTGGTCACATAAAACCATCAAGCAGGAGGCAGAAGAAACAGCATCACATTTTGAGGTAGCTAGCATCATGATAAGCTAACTACTAGCTTACATTAAGCACATTTGGTTTACCAGTAAGCTAGCAATAGCAATCATCATCAAAACTTACTTGACTGTATGTAGTCCTTTGGCTTCGATACTGTATCTGTGTTTTGGGCTCAGAAAAGTTGTTTTAGCAGGGAATTAGTAGGAATTCACAATGCATGTTGAGGGTGTGGCCTCAACAGCTCTGCAGGGAGTAGTGTGCTGTGATGGAGGAATAACATACTATACTCAACTGTACTCACATCAAATCTAAGCGTTTCAACCAAGATTATGCTCCAATATATTTTTCTACCAACTATATTATGTTCCTAACCTTCAACTTTGATAATTGCCAGTTTAAACCAGTTAATTCCCATTAAGTCCTGTTAATTCCCATGGAAAGTTTCCAACTTTGAAAGTTCACGGAATTTTGCAAACCTAGTTATGATTTATCCAAAAAGCATTTAGAGAAAAAGATAAAGCAACTGGTCTTATTAAGTATTGTTTCACCACTCATCTGAGCAGCTTCTTCATTTCTAGGTGGGAAATTTGAGCCTAAATAAGGAACTCTGTGGGTGTGACCCATCAGAACTGTCAGGAGACTGTTTGTCCCTGTCCTCTTTCCCTATGAACAGTGTCCTAACGAGCCATTGTCAACCAGAGGCTCCAGTCTCATGTGTTTAGTTTTGGATTAAAACAAAGACAATATATTTTAAACACTTATTGCACCAAACTGCTGCATAAAAGTAAGGAAAAGTCTTTTCATGCTGATAAACAGAAAACTAAGAGATATTAAAGAACAACGGGTGAAATTATAATAACAATTTAAATTACACTGCCTCTATTTTTGTTAATCAGCAACAACAACAACAAAATAAATAAATTAGGCCTAAACCCATTATTCTCTTGTCTGTGAGTAGTAATTGCTGCGTAAAGTTCACAAACATGAAAATTAGTTGCAGGAAATCCTGAGCTCTGCAGATCGACCGGAGCTCCTACATCGTCATGTGGCATCGAGCTTTTCTGTCCGTATTAAAAATGCAGCATCTGGCGTGAAACGGAGCATCCTACAGGAATACATCGGAGTTTGCAATACATTCTGCTACATCTGCTCAAACTTCCCTTCTTTTCATGACTCACCCAGGGGAGGGAGATACTCGCGGAGAGAGGGAAAGACACGGCAGAGATGGGAGGACGCGGCTCTCTACATAATGCTAGGAGTGCTGATGGGAGCGCCTCCACCTCATCGTCTCTTCAGCCCGCGTAATCAAATCTGTTGTTTCCTGCCATGTTTTCAATTGAGCCACAGCGAGGGAAAGCTAGCTTTGATTTGGGAAATTCTGGAAATCACTTTACATGATGAAAGCTCCGAACGGCTCAGCCGAACGCTTTTCAGCGAGCTGCTGAATTTACATTGTCGTTGTAATAAAAGCAGATGTCCAATGCAATTAGCCAGGAAACACTACGCTCATAACAATGAGAGAGTAAGAAGGCTGTATCTTAGGAAGAATCTGACAATGGAAAATATGTTTAGGAGTGCAGAGTTCCACTGAGAGCTATTTCCATCTAATGAACTTTTTTTGCCGGTAATGTGAAAGTGTTGATGGGTTCATAGTAATTAAGCAATGGTGTTCTTGTTTGACAGTCAGTGTCTGACTTCTAATTCATCCACCGTCTAATGGGCACGGGGAGAGTTGGGAAAAAAAAAAAGACGCCACATGAAAGTGCTTTGAAGTAACTAAAGCGCATTAACAAAGGCAGCTATGCAGCAGGTGTATTATATTAACTCGAATGCAAATTAACAGTCGGCTCTAAAGCAGCTCTGATAATCACCGTGGCTGGAAAAAAAAAAACAACAAAAAAAAAAAAATAAGTGAGCAGTGGAAAAGCTGAGCTGCGGAGATGCACTAGTTCAGAAAAACAAAGTTTAACTGGCAAACACAATAACATCTAAAATCATGTTAGGGTCACAATGCTGAGATATATGGCGGTGCTGCAATCCAGAAACCACTTGAGAGACCAGCGCACAAAAACTGCACAGCTGAGGACTCTAATAAAACCGTAGACAGCAGCTCTCAGGTCTCGAGTTCACACAAGAACGTTACCTGCGCGGCACAGTCGGGTAAAGTGGCTGGAAAAAGTCCAACCGGGGATGAGAGAGGAGCGAATATTCAACTACTAGTGAAAAAAAAATAATCTCATTTGTGTTTCCTCCTTTGCTCTGTTTCAAGTGTTTTCAAATTTAATACAAAGTGAATATTCATCTTGATTTATTCATGCAAATTTGATGGCGGCAGTTTTTAGTTTGCAGTCTCCAGTTACAGCAGCGTAAACACAGAATGCAAAAAGGTTAGCTGTGGCTAATCAACCATGTGGCGGTAGCGGCGTAATCCTGGGAATTCACGTCTAAAACCAAACTCTCAATGCAGGAACGGCAAGAGCAGTGTAGAGATCATAGCGACTCTGGTGCAGTTTTCATAATGAACACAATCTCTAATCTTTAATTCAATATTTGTTGCATAAAATTAACATTATTTCTAATAACTAAAGTCTTTCCCGAAGAATAACCACACTAGATGAGAATTTTAACTCTATTAGCATTGCCATAAGCTATAATTTAGTCTGTAAAATGCCTGAAAAAGCTGATTTCTGGTTTGGCTCTGAGCATCTGTTCTGTTTGGAACCACAGATCCAATAAAAAAACAGTGCATCTTGATTGTAGCACCAGTTCAACAGGTGCCAAAAACATGGAGCAAATCCAAGACACCACAAACTTTTCAGAAAGCTCTGCCGATAGTACAGTTTGCTTGTTTTTCTTTTTTTTTTTAACTAGAGCCTTTGAGCTTCTCCTGAAATCCAGCAGATGTCGAGACTGACATTAAAAGTGTTTTCTTTGGACGGCCAGGCAACACACTTCATCATCATTTTGCTTGTTTATTTTATTTTATTTTTATTTATTTTTTTGCATGGGTTTAGTACTCGATCACTTCCCATTCAAATACATGTGGCATCTTGTTCTTATTCTTATTCAAGGTATTTGTGTGTTTGCGGTTGACCTTTGGGAGTGTGACACCAAACAAGAATCAAACTGGCTCTTCTTTGTCCGGTCAGGTGACCACAACTCAAACACATTTACTACACTATGACGTAAAGTAGAGATCTCTCAGTTGTGAACATAAGAGAACTTTTCACAATAAAGAGATTATTAAAATGATTGATTGGCTAATTAACTTTCCTTCTTGCCATTTCTAAATTTCCCATCTGTGCAAACATAATTTCACTTCATCTGTAAAATATATGAGTGTATAACATATACCTATCAGGCATAACATTATGACCACCTTCCTAATATTGTGTAGGTCTCCTTTGTGTCTCCAAAACAGTTGAGACTCATCAGAGAATGGACATGGGACTTCAGAGGGTGTCCTGTGGTATCTGAAAACAGGACGCTGTTAGTGGGGGTCTCAACCTACGGTTTGAGGGGAGGGGCCTCTGGATCATCCCACAGATACTTGATCAGTTTGGGGTCTAGTAAATTTGGAGGATATTTAGGGAGCTGGGGTTGGCTGCTGCCATCAACGAGTGTCATTGCTATAGGGCAGGGTGCCCGGTCTTGTATCGTCACAAAATGGTCATTGTTATTTGCTTCTCCTGTCAGTGGTCTTAATGCTGTGGCTGACTGGTGCGTGTCTGCCCCTCCATATTTGTGGTGTATATCAAGTTTTGTCGCTTTAAGTTTCAGTCCCTGATGATCAAAAATGACTTGGACTTTAGACGTTATTTGTCCCAGAAGGGAGATTAGTTTCCACTTGACTGTACACACATTCACCACAACAGAAGATTGGACAAGACAAGAAAGTGTTCAAATCAACAACAACTTATGATATGCTCTGCTCCAGTTTCAAAGTCTGTGGTAATAATTCTAATTCTTCCACGGGGGGAAAAAAACAACAACTTTGTGTCGACAGAGACAGGAAAAAGAATTATAATGAAAGTAGGTCCTCAAAGGCTTGGCACAGATGGCACACAGTGCGCACTGTGCACATACAGTTGTAATAATGCATTTGATTTGTATTTTACAACTGCTCTGCCAACTCTGCATGCAAGAGGCCCAGGCGGCATCATCCGGCATCGTGTCATATTAAATTTAAACTTTCTATTCTTGCTTAAGCAACGGCAGCAGCTATGCAGGACCCATGGAAGCTACACCTAACCCAGTTACCACTGTGGTATAGCTTTTTTATTTAAATGCAGTTAACATGAATTACGTTACTAATTACTGCAGTTTTGCCCTGGGGTTCTAGCATTTAAAAAAAGATGCTTTGAAATAATAACAGTAATTCACACCATTTAAAAGGCACTAACACTCTGTAGAACATGAAGCACATTCTTTGGAAAATTGCACATGGTGCGTGAAGTAGACCACTATCCGTCCATTGCCGATAACTGACACATACAGGAGAGGGCTTACACATTCACACTCACAAGCACAAATGTGACCAATTTAGAACCAACAATTAACTTAAAGACCGTCATACACGGAGCCAAAAGCATCTGTGGCCCTAGTTTTTGAGGTTGTTCCCAGAATGAGTTGCTCGGAGAGATCCCTCCGACTGGCTGATCGATTTAAAGGCTTAGTGCAGGAGAAAAGAAGATGAAGTGACAAAATGAAAGAAAAAAAACGATGTTCAACGGGCACACACAGAAGAGTGTTCTTATTTTTCGGGACTAGCCTGACATAGCGCAGTACCAGACAGTCATGAAACCAATCAGAGCCACATGGCTCTAAACAACTGAAACTAAGCAGCGCTCAGGTGACGTGGATGACTATGGGATAACTGCTTTTTGGTTGATCACTACAGAAAGCCCAACCAAGCAACATGACTGGGACAACAGCGGCCTAATCAGTTCATAACAGAGCAACTCTCAATTTTGTGGACAGGGGAAATTCGGGCTAGCTTCCAGGCTACATTAGACCATTCAAATACACAAATATTTTCACAATAACCTGATCATCTTTTAGGAATATACTGATTCAAGAGCTAGGTCACCTCCCAGCAAATACAAACAACCTGCTGCCACCTGCTGGTATGGACAGTTATTTCCTATCCTACCTTTATGTCGGCTTGGTATATCACTACCTTAACATCCTGCATGTTTCTGGACGGTGATAGAAAGGAAATCCACGTTGTCACAGGGAGAACAGTGCACAGCACGCATACAACTATCCTTCCCCACTAATTCACCTGCAGAAATCACAAAACATTCAGTACAGCGACTGCGTAGCAACACAGCACTGATAGAGATGCTGCAACACAACGCTTCACGGTTAGTGACTGCATGCATTTGTTTTATTGGGAGTTTTATTAGGGCAACTCTGCCAGCCAGTACACTGGTCACAGTCAAATGGAAACCTAACAAACTCGTCACGGGTTTTATTCTATGTTTTCTGAGATCCACCCGCACTTTCTCTTCTGTGACAGGTCAGAATATCCGCTTTGAAAAAGGTGCATCAACAGAAAAAACACATCAATAATAATCAATAGTGAAATTAAGTGTTAGCAGCAGCCCTGGGTCATGGAGCTGAATCCCTGCCCACATTGGCCTAATACCAACAGTCGGATGTATTTAAGGGAGAGATAAAGCAACATCTCTGACACCACCAGGAGTTTTAGTGAGTGGAGCTTAATAAATGTTTTTAATCAATGAATTAAACGACTACGACTTCCATCCACCCATTTGTCCCATAGCCAAGAGCTACTCATTGAAGCCCACAGAGGAGACTTCACCACATCCTTTATCTCTTCCGGCTTTCTATTAGATGTACCTCCAGCAGCAAATGTGAGGCCATTTTGAACCACTCTAAGCAGCAGCTTAAGTTCAATGTCCTCCCAAATCCCAGACCTTCTCACCCTGTCAACCACAGTGAGGCCACGCAGCCCGCAGAGAAAAAAGCAACGTGGCTGCGATCTCACGGCTTCAGTCAGCCCCCGAAATCTGCGGCCACAGCTGAGGTTTTGTCAGAACAAAAGGCACGAGAGCTGCTCCTTTTGGCTCAGCTCACCGCCGTCACCCACATAAATCTCTCAGTACTTATTAATGTCACTGATCTGTGGCATCTGAAGGTGGAGGGAAGGGAAAAAAAGGTTTTACGAGGTAAAACTGCAATCAGTACGTTTAATTTGAGCTGTAATCGTCACATCCGCAGTTGGCGTACAGCACTTTCTCTTCAAATAGCGTGAGTCACTGCACTGTCCCCCTATGAACAAGCAAGAGCACACTGTGCCACAATTGAAATGCGCCCCATGTGGACTCAAAAATTGTGCCCCAAACTGGGAAGTGGTGCTTCTCATGCCATAACACTCAGGTCCAGTGCACATCAGGAGTGACAGTGGGCCGAAGCTTTGCGGACACCGTCTTTGAAAAACAGCAGAGGTGGCACCCTAATGTCACCAAACTGGCCACTCTCCAGATCTCAGCGGTGCTTCGATGTTATAGTTCCATGAATATTACATACGGGGAGGGTGGGGGGGGGGGGGTGGCAGAGAAGCAGCCTTGTCAGAGTGTGATGCCCAACTAAACGTCCTTGACTCAGTGCCAGGCACACAAATAGAGCTTTTGCTCGTGGGCAGGGTCATCTGAGACCACGGTGGTGCATATATTTCAGACATTGTATTTTTGACACGTCCACCAGCTTTAGTAGGTGTTAATATATCGAGCATCTTCAGGTAAGAGGAAGGGAAACGCTTACATACTTTCTTGATTGAGATTTAAGATTAAGCTGATTCTAAATGACATGTGACAACTTTTTTTTCCCCATTCCCAGCAAACTCAAATTACTTTAAAATGAAGAGATTTTACACGAGCATCATTAGGTGGAAAGCAAGCAGAGAGGAAATGTAAAAGAGCGACTAAGTTTAGGTTAAAGGCTCATTATTCTACGTCGAATCCAATTAATAATAAATGAGTGAGCGGTAGTGATTTCATCCAACATTAAGACTCGGATACTCCTTTAGCCTGTAACCTGTGCTGTAGTCCTAACCATGAGAATAAATGATTATTTCCTGTGTCAGTGCTTTCTATTTTTCATATTTGCACATCTTTGTGTGTTCTCATTTTATTTTTTTTTTCCCCCACCACATTGTGGCCATTTTCAGAGCCAGCAAGGCCAGCAGACTCCCCTGCACTCTATTTATCTCATTCTGTTCAGTTGGACCCCCATATGGTGCACTGGGTAGAAGCAATATTGGTCACTCAGTGCAATTCTCTTCACAGCTGCAGCCAAGCATTGTGTGCAGCATGACATCACGTACAATGTCTTGTGCTGCACGTATAGTCCTTTATTCTGAACTGCAAACTGATTAAAACACGCTTTTTTTCTTGTTATGGCAACATATTTTATATTTAAGCCATGTCTATTTTGTATAAAGATCTAATTCAGTCGCAATTTCTGCAGCAAATTTGACTAGAATGTGCAATAAAATGCATGTCTTTGAATGGTTTATAGATCTGGTTTCTTTTCACTCACACGGAAGCAAAAAGAGGGGGAAAAAAATCATGGCACTAACTGTGCTTTTCGTTCATTCTCCCACTTCAGCTGCTAAAATGCACTGCGCGCTTTGCAGAGCGACAAAGAAAAGCCTAAGTTGACGCTTGTGTTGGGAGCTACAGTGCAGCCGGAGGTGCACTGATCCTCGGGCTTGACTCCTGCCAGCGCAGCGTCGATGTGTCAGGAAGAAGGAACGCCGCTTTGCCGAGACACAGACACGGACACGAACACGGGGTAGAGGGGTCGATTTAAACAGGATTGCCTCGGTTTTAAAAGAAGACAGCTTTAAAACCTTTCCCTGCGGTTAACTCTAATGCGCAGTCATTAGTGTGCACGAAACCCACATGGCAACCGGTGCGTGCAAATCGCCTTTCAACTCCTCAGGAAGTTGAGGCGGATCATGGCTCCGCACTTCTGGAACTGTTATGAAAACACTCGCCTCTTCTTCGCGTCTGAAACATTGCCATTTTCGGCGTCGCCGCTTTTCCAAACACAAACTGTTCAGTGTTGCGGGCGTCCCCGTGCCCATGCCCCTCTCAGAAGTCCGGTCCGAGCCTCCTGACACGAGGAATAGAAAGTAAAGTGAGTACTTACAGAAGGAGAGGAAAACCAAGCAGCATGCCAGTTTGTGCCCGATGTGCGGGCTGTTCGACAGCATCCTGCGAGAGTCCTGGGAGCAGTGGAGGAGGTGGAGAAAGCTCGCAGTGCATGGGCTTTCTGACAGTGTTTTTTTTTTTCTTCAAGTAAACAACCGGGCTTTCCCTTTTCACAGTTTCACGGAAAACGGGGAGTGGGGTTGTGCCGTGGAAGGAGGCATCCCCGGTTTCTGGAGAAGGCGCAGGGACGCGCTCTGCTGGCGGAATGAATTCACTTTCTGCTCCACCAGATGGTTAAAAAAAAAAAAATCCACATACTGGAGGCTCGCTGCTGCCTTCAAGTGCTGTTATGAAAATCCTGCTTCTGAGCACTAGATCTGGAAACGCAGCCTTGGTGGCGGACAGTTTTTTTTTTTTTGTTTTGTTTTTTTGTGGAAATAATTGCAAAAGCACCCTTTCTATCTTTCTATTTAAGAGTTTGTTAAGAACTGACCTTTAATGCTCCCAAGAAAAGCTTTAACAGAAACAGAATTGTAATTTTATACGACAAGGGGGAAGTTGTAACACATTTAATTCCTCAAAAGAGAGACAAACCACATTGATGGCAATTACTCTGCACATACTCGGTAGGATTCGCTCTGCCTTGGGGAAAGAAAAAAAGCAGTACCACTTCATCTTGGAAGAAGTTGTTACGCCCCTCTCTAACCCCGCTGGCCTTGCAGTGGCGGTGCAGGTGTCTCCAGAAGGTTGCATGTGGTTGATTGCCTTAATCAGGCATAGGAAGGTCTGGATAACAGACACCGCTCTTCTGCTGCAGCAGCAAACCACGTCTTGTTTCATCGCCCATTTGCCTTTCAGTGTAATTTATTCAATGAAACCATTTATTTTTTACAACACCAAAATCTCCACTTTATGTCGCGGCCCCTCGGGCCAGGTCGTAAAAAAAGTTCCTCAAAAAGAAAATGATTTTGAGGAATGAAAACTGGTATTACTGGGAAAGTTTACATTGGTGTAAACGCACACTGTCTTGGTGTCGCTTACTTAGTTATGTACATTTTTTGACCGGGGCCACCTGTAACAACACGTCTCACTGTGACATTCTATTCATGTTTCTATCTTTAATAAAATTACATTAAAATTCAGCTACTACAAGAATAATTGCCCCTTCTGAAGAGAGCAGAAATACACTGTTGCTCTGTATTTGAGATAGAGTAGGTTAAATGCTGTATATGCACCTTTTTCTATCACCTCTCTCACAGCAGAATTAAGCACATGCGGAGCTAATGACATTAATCAATGACAGTTTGGTTACATGTGCGTGTCCCAGTAAACTATGTGAGCTGCCATGCATAATAATAATAACAATAATAATAGTAGGACCCCAGAACTGGGACACCTAAATGGGATGCAGACCTCATTAGTGTTACAAATTCCACCTGTGCTCTTCTTGCTATGTGAAAAATGAAAGTCAGAGCTTTTGGCCCCGATAATGATGATGGCGCAGACCTGCCGTATACAATGCTATTTCAACACCCAAAAATAAAAACCACATATCTGACGCAGCGCCGTGGATTACTGTGACACTTGAATAGAAAAGAGGGATTGTTTCACCGAGATTTCCGAACCCATGGCGCGCTCATTTCACCTGATTGGACTTGTTCTCTGGCTCGTGAAGAGACTGTGGATAGCTGACATCTGGCTGAATATAATTTGAGTTAATATAAAGTTGTTAGAATGGGACAACTTACACCTTTATTAATCCTATTAGTAGACAGAGATTGGTTACATCATTTATTCAGGGCATAACCTGAGCAGGAGCCTAATTAACAACAATAACTTGTATAGGTGTTCTTGGCCTGCAAATATGCTAAGCTGGATAATTGCATTACTCTTTCCCCTTTGAGGATATGGTAATGTTATACTATGATCCCAGAACAGCAGCGTTTCGTGGCAGTGTGCCACAGTATCATGAACAGGGATGAATTTATATGAGAGTCAGTTAACTAGTTTAAATGCATTAAGATGCGGGACTAGAGTGAAACAATTTTCAACAATCATTTGAAGAGAGAATGGTTTTCTGAAGGCCATAATGAAGCTGAGAGTTTAATGATCCAGCAGAAATGAGCATGAGCGCCAACCAACAGTGGCTCGATTCTGTTTTAAACTTTAGACAAGGAACATTAAATCCTGCTGACTGTCATACGAGCGCCGTAATTACTTTATTTCACATTGTGATTTTCCTCTCCTTTAATTATTAAAAGCGTGGAAGTGAAAGGATGCTTTACTTGCAGTCTTTTAACGATAGCTGCTTATTCTTTCTTGCTTGTTTTCTCTGTGTGGCTGCAGAAATGACATTTCCAACCTCGTGTGAACGCAGCATTCATTCAAATGCACTTTGATGGATCAGTCCAGATTTGTGCCCATAAGCACAACCACAAGAAGAAAATCGCCTCTGTCTCTAGTTTTCAATTGAACGTCGCACACCTGTGTGTAACTAACACACCTGGATTTGTGGATATTTTATTATTAAAATGTTTTAGGACGTTTCTGTGTTCCATTTTTTTTTTTAAATAACCTTTTCTACATCCCACTGTGGGTGCCTTGTTCTCACTCTCAATCATCCGGAGCTCCCACTGCTTTGAATGTGTGTAACTAGATTTTAAAGAAAGGCAGAGCACCAATAGTTACTGCAATCAAAAAGTAAATGTGATGTGGATAACCTGCCCTGGCTTTTTCTTGCAATCATTGTTCGTTAACATTACACTACACACCTTTATGCTCTCCTTGTAAGAGACAGATTGGGAGCATGTGTGTGTGTGTGTGTGTGTTTTTATTGTGTGCATGTGAGGGATGATGAATTGCAGGTTTTCAGGAGCTCCATGGAGGGCATTTCTGTGGTACGGTACATAAACATAAATACCACAGTGACAATTCACGTCATGAACTATGCAAAATGAAGCTGTACTCACACAGTAAACGTCATGCCCTCATTTTTAATTTTATGCCACACTGTACTTGGCTTGCACAATCATTACTGCCTCTGCACCATTATGTCTCACTTTCCTTTTACTCAAAGCAAAACTGCACAGCTAAAAACTTTTTAATATAATATAGTAGTAGTATACACAAATGGTGGTCACTATTGCACCTTAACTTGCGAGGCGCTCCAGTGTAAGACAGACCTTTGAAAGAGCTGAATGGTTAAAACAAACTGTAGTGTTTTATTAATAAAGTTCAAGGCTGACAAATTTGAAACCGCGCAGGCTTTCATTAAACACAATGCACGCAAGAGCACCTTCAGAAGATCATGAATAATGCATTTATTGCGCCAATGATACATAATATTACAAAACTAGAACCATTAAAAGTGTATTCGATCATTAGAGTCTCACAATGAGAGATAAAGCAAAATTGAGAAACTAACTTTAAAACGTCTGTCCCACATTTAAAAAATAATAATAATAAGTCAGTAAACCAAACACATAAAACAACATAAAGCTGAAAGATGTTGTAAACTTGTAAACTTAACTGTAAAAGTTATTTAATTAGCTATGTGTTGTGCCTTTGTCACTATGACACTGATGTTAATAATTAAAAAGAAGAAGGTCAATATTCCTTTGCAAGAGTACAAACACACAAGCGTTCAACATTCATGATAACAGGGTTTGTTTGTAGATCCTGCAGAACTGAGCGTGAGCTGCAACCAACAGTGGTTTGATTTCGTTTTAAACTGTCATATAAACGCCATAATGACCTTATTTCACATTGTTATTTTCCTTTAAATTATTAAAAGCGTGAATGTGAGAGGAGGCAAGAGACACATAAAACAACAATGACAACGCTCAAGACGACAGTCACACATCCACAACTAGCATCTCTCATTGAAACAAAGAATATACGCCGACCAGCCATAACATTATGACCACCTTCCTGGTATTGTGTAGGCCTCTAAAACAGTTGTGACTCATCAGAGAATGAGGCGCACCGGGGAATGAGTCCCCACTTCATTGGTTGTGTGCAGAACTTGCAGCCAAGGTCTCCTGTGATCACGATGATGAGCTTTAAACTGGACTGAAGGTGCTGAATATATTTAGATAATGAGGCCTTTTGGATGGACTGAGAAACAGAGGTGCACTAGGGGTGATACGCCAGAGGATGTTCATGCAGGTTTTTACCAAACAGCCACTTTAAGAATGATTTGTTTCACAATTCGTGTCAAATATTTGGTTTTAGTTATAATAAAGAATGTATTTGAGCAATTTAATTTAAAATTCATTCCATGTTCTTTTGCTTTGTACGGAATCCCTCAGTAAATTGATTTATTTTAGCATCTCTCTCATAAACCTACCCATAAGTCGTCACAGTTAATTAAGTGTAAACTTCTTTTTTACTGCTTTGTGTCATTTGCAGAGCAGCCGGTTCCTCAGTGTCTCCTGGTTTTAATTAAGTCAGGTCAGGAAATGTAACATATTCAGTGTAAACAGTGGTTCTGCTGAAAAAGTCTGTTGTGCATGTATATCTCTCAGAGACGTAAACCTCGGCATTATTTCATGAATTTCTTTTGTGTAGCTCTTTCATTATAGAATCAAATATCGCAGTGACCCGGTTTCCCAGTGTTGGTCAAAACAGTTTCAGCTGACTCCAGTTCCTCAGAGCTGCTGTGAAGGGATCAATACCAGGATGGAGGGGGAGGTCAGGTGGTTAACTGGCCTTTGGTGGCTCCACGGTATCAAAGTGCAGCAGTTCAATAGCTCGTTAGCATGCCCCACTATTTCATCACAGAATCTGAAATGCAGGAGAGGACACTTTAAATATAAATCCACCGCTGTTTAAACTGAGACTGGTGTAATACTGTAACCCAGCGTCACCCATTCTTATAAATATTCCTCTGGGTAAGGTGGGCTTTTTAATCTCTCTCACTGTGACGGATACTGAAGGAAGTTCAGCTGAACATTTCGAGGGTGAATACACAGACGGAGGAACGCGCAGCTCGGAAAAATCATCTGTGAAATAATGCGGCTCACCTTTAGTTCCCCTCCATCAGTCTCAGACAGTCAGCATTGACGACTTCAGAAAGATGTGTTTTCACGCTGAGAACTTCGTGATCCGGCGTGCTCAGAGGATCAATCAGAACTTCAAAGGGGACACCGGGATGCGTCCAGGACGAGGAGATGTGGACGCTCCAGCTCTCGGGCTGCCCGAAGGTCCCTGCGGTTTCAGATCAAAACTCTCGATTTTAATATCTTGCCAGACTGCGCGGCGTGGCGCTGAATGAATGTGACTCAGTCAAACTGTGGCTCCTTAAAATGTCACATTGTCTGCATCCATTTGCAATCACTTCTCTGCAGCAGTGCCCCACTGTGCTGCACACTTCGTACAGTCCCAGAGAAAAATGTAATCTTTATTTCGACGTTTTTTTTTTATGAATCCCTTTGCTTTAAAGAGTTTTTTCTGTCAGCTGGCAAAACTATAGATCATCAGTTCGAAAGATGATCAATCGGAAATCTTCATAAATAAAAATGTAGGATCAGTGTGGGTTAACAACATGTTGCTGGGCGCATTTGGAGAAACACTGAAAAGAGTCGGTACTGTTGTTCAAATGTAGCTGAGGTCATTCAGCAACGCCTCAACATCTGAGTTATTTCTAGCCTTGTTTCTTCAGTCGCACAGTCTGGATATGTTTTCTTAATCACCCTGGGTTCACTCTTTGTCAGCTGGTTCTTTAAACATACATCTGCTTGATATTTCTAAATGACTCACAGGTCAGTTAGTGTCAGGCAGAGTATGAGTCCTTGGTGTTTATTGGATCTCCAGACACAACATAATTGATCTGCCATGCATTTTACAGCGCAAACGACTCTTGATGGGTGCTCGAAGCTGACAGCTACAGCTCACTTTCACCCCAGAGCCACGTCGTGGGTCAGCCCAGCCGTGTCAGTCACACAGAATTGATTAACGTTAATGTTGTTTGAATGAATAAATCATCGGCAAAGTCTGGAACGGGGGGCATGTGACGTATGCGAAATGACACCCACCTATGAATTCGCCCCGCGCGCTCCACAGGCGCACGGTGTAGTCGGCGGACGAAGTGAGCACCACTTGATCATTGTCAACAATCTGCAGGCTGGACCACAACAAAGAGACGCGGGATGAAATGGGAGAAGGCATTTCTGTCAGAGCACTCTAAATCATCCACTCTGTTGGTAAGTGCGATGGCAGACGCACCCCAGGCGGCATCTCACCTATACGGATCATCTGCTAAAAAACCTTCCCACTCAGTCTCCTCTACACTTTGTCTGTCTACTGTAGTGGAAGCAAGCTGTACTGTTTCTGACACCTCAGACTGAAAAATTACTGGATCCACTAAAGATATACCCATGGGGAATTTTAAGTATACGCTAAGCACACAGCAAGTCTAAATGCTGGGGATTGATAACTTGACGGGACAAAGTTGGAAAATTTACATTACCCAGTAACTGTGCTGGTGTGGGCACGCCAGAAAGTTTCAGCTGAATGAATGGAAAAACAAAAAAAAAATGTTGGAAAATGTTCAAATAAACAGTACAGACATCTTTTTTCAATACACACCGATGAGACATAACATTATGACCACCTTCCTAGTATTGTGTAGGTCTCCCTTGTGCTTCCAAAACAGTGACTCATCAGGGAATGGACTTGGACCTTCTGAGGGTCTTTGGGTTTTGGGGTTCAGGAGAAGAGCCTCTGAGGATCATCCCACAGATAAGTTTGGGATCTAGTGAATTTGGAGGATTTTTTTCATGTTTTTTTCATGTTTTTTGATGTGTGCATCTGTCTCAGGCATGTCTAACATAAATGCCAGGTCCAAAAGATTCTCAACAGAACACTGGATTGGTGTATGTATGATCAAATGTGAAAGTAAATGAAACTAACCTCTCTGTGATTTCTGCCCAGGGGCAAACTGCTCCATGTCGTAAACGTAGATGTAACCGATTCTGTCAGCGGCGTACAGCCGCATGCCCCCGTCTGTTTTAGCCAGCTTCGTTATCTTTTCTTTGAATTTAGACTGAAAGTGCAAAAAGAGGATTAGATCTATGATGAATACTTTTGCACAGAGCTGCCACCAACCATACTCATTAGTTGGAAATTGTTGTATTGTACTGAAACGAACTGAATAAAATGGACAAAAATCAAACAGAGCTCCTGTGGTGACTAAATGTTACTTTCCCTGCAGAAAGAATTTATATATTCCACTAGATATCTGCCCTCTCTAAATAATATAATACAAAATGTGCAATGCAGTAAACCAACTAAACACAAAGAAATGGAAGTGCATGAAGAGTACAGTGAATTGAAAGCGCTTGAACATTTACAAGATTATTTTTGCTGTCTTTACATGTATTTTAATTTAAGCATTTCGAAGGATTATAGTATGCCCCCATGTTCACCCACTTCCTGAAAGAAAATGTCCCTGCTTTGCATTATTTAGCTGCGAGGAAGGCACCAGCTACTTCCCTAAAAACCAGAGCTAAGCAAAGAAACACTACACTATAAATTATCTTATTCTTTATTCAGCATTTTCAGACACAAGAGAAAGAAAAAAAATATATATTCCTTGATAGCCAAAAGGTAAAGGCAGGAAATTTTGCAGACTAAAAGTATCTCACTGCTTTGAAGCTGCTCACGAGCTTTCCTCCACTGTGCACATTCCACAGATTCACAGAACCTTTAAAAAGAGAAAATACATAATTAACCGTGCAAGGAAACACGACATTGCTGAAGATTGTAAAATAATTAGCACTGATAAGGCTGACCTTTTGTCCCAGATGACAAGAGAGCGGTACTCGACGAAAATTGCTCTAACTTTGGGTTTTTCAGGAAAATTATGCTGGGAACACTTGTGTCCAGTCCTGTGTGTGTGAGAGAGAAAATCATGAGGTGAATGCAGATTTCTACAATCACAGGAGATTTGTTTTCCCTTAAAAGCTCAAAAAAATCACCTTCGTCATTTTGGTGTTCAGCTGCAGGTGGGCAGACAAAGCGACACTGTATACGTCCAGAAATCATGTTCCACACTATGATCTCTCCGTCGTAGCTGCCAGTGGCCAGGAGGGATGGTGGGCACTGTGCCGCACAAAGGATGTCGTCTTTATGGCCATTTTTCTGAGGAGAGACAAACTGTGAGTGTCACCAAGGGGAAAGCAGTCATTTGTTAGTGCCAAATCAAACAAAAGAGGAAAAAACCTGCAGTTTAATTTGGCTTTCTCAGAGGAATTCCTTTCTGTCTTAGTACAAGACAAAAAGTGTATTACTTTTTGGATCGCTGCAGCCAGTTTTTATTAAATTGCGTTAAAGCTTTGCGTTTATCTCTTTCACTGGAAACAGAAAGTATTTAACCCTTCACGACCTGAACATCCGCCTGCGTAATAAAATAAAATAAAATAAAATTTAAAAAATAAAAAAAGGTTGCGGTATTTGAATTACCGTAACTCACCGATGGACAAATTCAAAGTTGCGCTTTCTGGAAGAAAAAAAACTGCCATTACGGCAATGATGACGCACCGCTGCAGTCGGCTGCAAGGTTGGGGATTGACGCAAGATAAAAACGTTAGTTATACCCTTGATATATCACAAAGGTCTTCCGGACAAAAGCACAACTTGCCGATATGCAGTCACACTTACTGGCTGAATATTGGCAATGGCGCAAACCATTGTGAGTTAAATGAGTTGATGAGAAGATGAGAAGATTAACGTGTTTGTGGAACACATAAATGCTGTTAATTAGCTTAGCCACAGATGAGATGTTGAGGAAAGACTGAATCATGTTAAAAAAAATATTTTCATGTATTTTCATTTCAGCGTTGTCAATTCAGAAACAATAAATGAGTTTGCATACCTCACAGAGTGACCTATTGTCTGAAACGTCATAGTCTGTTAATTGGAATCAGTATTAAAACTTTTTTTTACCCACTTTCAGCCATGGGTTAAGAGTTTTCACTGAAGTCTTGGTTTTGCTCGGGGTTATTCTAGCCAAACGTCACTCCGACTTCTTCACTTCACACTGATTCATCTTGGTCTTCATGTGCTTATTTCTCCCTGAGTTCAACAAGATTTGCTCCGAGTGTCGAGGCCGACGTGAAACTGTTTACACCATGAACGGAATCAGGAGAAGCAGATGGCATTTTGAACTTACTTTTATATTCCGTGCCGAAGTGAAATATTTAGCTGAACTGGGTCATGTTTCAAATATTTAATGAGATGCAGCACAACGTTGACCATCTGGAGGAATATTCCCAGTCAACTGAAGGCTCACTGGCGGAAAGGAAGGAGACCAATGGATACTATAAAACAACCCATTGATCTTCTTCCTGCAGGCCACTAATGAAAAACTATTTCAGGCGGGGGCCTTTGTAGATAATCAAAAGGGTCACTTTTCTTCTTTCTGCTCTGTTAATGGACGTCTTTAGGGGTGAATGTAACCCCCAGCCGTAATGAAAGAGACGGAAGGGGTCTGAGAGTCACCTCGTCTAATGGCTCATACGGCATTCATGAGAATCAGTGTTCCCTCCTGCAGCTCGTCTTACAGTGAACTGTGTCCCGCTGTCAGAGATAAGTTGACCACATTATACAGGTATCATCAGATATAGACTCTGTAATCTACTCTGTGATATTTGCTGGGGCCGATTATACAGTTTCAGAGCATAATTCACCTTCAAAGGAAAACTAATTGCTGCACTTTCGCTCCAATTTCACTCCGTAATGAAGTGAGGTTTCGCCTGAACTGTGATGCGGATTTAATGTTTAGTGTTTTGTTTTCATTCGTGTTATATTGGAAGCTGTTTAGTAGAAATAAGATGCAAAGTGGTTAGCACTGTTGGCTAGCAGAAAGAAGGTCCCGGGTTTAAACCTGACAGATCAGGTTTCAATGGGTTTTCTCTTCCCTACATGTACGTTTGGTTAGTTGTTTAACTTGACAGCTTGATCATGGCGATTTGATATCGACGTTGATCAGACGAAGGTGACGCTTATGACACCAAGTTTTCCTCCTGTGCCATGATCAGATCAAAATGTTAAATTTTCCACCTCTTTGATTTTTGAGCAAATTCTTGTAGCATTTCCAAAGATGGTGAAGATTTGATTTCATTCATTTGGATCTCCATTAGCTTTGGCTAAGGCCACCGCTATTCTTCCTGGATGATGGTGAACATAGCCAGCTGGACATGTTTTTTTTTTTTTTTTTCCTGTGACAACATGCTGACAATAACATTGGGCTCCAGGCACCATTGTATCAAAACACCACATGGCAGAGCTACTACCGTTGGACACCCTTCACTTGATTGCACCGTTGGGAAATAATGTAATGTGCAGGTTTTGTAGTCAGACTAAATGACTTTTTCTGACTAAATGACACAGACTAAAATGTCAGTGAATATCAGCGGTGTTGGCGGGTATATTCGATTAAAAAAATGCAACATTTTGGAGGATAGAATTGTCTGCTTTGTGAAGTACGTTTATTTAAATACATGTTTTGGTTTGTGAATACACAAAAGTCATGTATCTAAATTATTTCCCGAAAACTAACTGCACTGTTGGGATGATGTTAATACTGAAATAAGCCTGTAAGACAGGCAGGAGGAAGAAAAAGAAGAAGCAATGCTGCAGAGAGATCAGGGTTTGTTCCATATTTTTCTTTCTAGCCAGTCAGCAAAAGATGATTCTTATATCATCTTCTCAATACTAGTGTCCTCTGTATGCCTGTGTAATAAGAACAGAACCAGTAGGGAGGGCTTATCTTCACAGCTCTTTAAGTGCATCATTTAAGACTGAACCAAAATATGGACAGAAACCAGCAAGTAAATGCACCATAGTACTATAAATATAACTCTGATTCCACAGGCTGTGTAGACACAGGTTAAAATGCATATGAAACTGGACTTTAAATTGAATTTAAGACAGTGTTATTTACTGAAGTGAAAGGGGTAATGTCACCGTGTAAATGTACTGCCTTCAAAATAAAATATCATCCAGAGAACGGCCTTTTGTGAATCAGAGAATTTGATTATTACATTTCAAACTGGGCTCCACTGGTCAGGATTTATCAAATAATAAAATATAGCATTTGTATGATCGTATTTAATCCGCATTGTAGTAAAGCAACTATATGTTCTGTTGCTAAAAATAAAACCCTGCATCCGCCATGGTCATTATCTAGACAGGGAAGAGTTCCTTGTTGTGAATTTGTAAGATGTGTTTTCAATCGTACACTGAGTTCCTGACAGAAAGACCCACTCTGTCCTTTTGTCACTTTCAGAATGGAAAGCTGCTTTTTAGAAATTAAGAAATAACGAATCGAACCCACCCGATGTTTCTATGGCTGTCAACTAGTCAGCCCTGAAATAAATGTCAGCTGGGGGTAATTCCAACACAGAGTCAGAGAACACTGAACTGAAGTCGAAGTTATCACAGTAGAGTTTTTCTGTTTATAATCACCAGATCATCCTGCCATGAAGGCTTTGGCCTCAGGATATGATGAAGGTCCTCAGGTATGTCCTGAAAAAAAAATAAATAAATAAATAAATAGGAGACATTTTATATGCTAATAGTAATCCATTTATCATGTTTGGAACATGCTATGGAGGGCAAAATCTCAAATAACATATCATAAATGTGCATTTATAATAGTTTCAAAACCGACTGAATGCGGCATAAACTTTCATCACTATTCTGCTATTTCAGATGGGAGTTTCAGCCGGTAATGGTAATGTAAACAAATGCAAATTGGGTGCAAAATGATGGAAGGTTTGAGGAACTGGAGAAATAATTGGAAAGGGATTCCTGAAATACAGCTGTCAAATAATGTCTTGACTCCTGTCATCTCTTTTGTACTCACAGAGTAAATGTCAATCCTCCGGTCTCTTCCGACAGACACCACGTAGCTTCAAATATAAATTGCATGAGCTCAGCGTGGATTCAAATTTATTTTGAGCCAAGAACACTCGCCAAATATCACATCATTACTCACGAGTTCCTGTGAACTTTGAAAAAGATGCAGTCGCACACCTCCTGACATTCACCATCTATAAGAAAGGGTGTGAATTTTAGCCTTAAAGGGATGAAATGTTTTTAGTTTTTTTCAGTAATGCCAATTTAAGATACGCACCTCTTTTTAACGTCTTTAGGCACTGACCATTGTTGAAGTTCCAGATCTTTAAACATCCATCTCGTCCACCTGTGATGAGTCTACAAACACAAGTACATGCGGTGCAGCGATAAAGCAGAAGTATCTAAATATATTTTATGAAAAGAGACACTAATTCTTGTTCCAAACCTTCTCCCCATTGGATCAAATGTCATGCACGTGATGGAAGACATATCACGCGTGCCGCCGAACTCAAAAACCTGCCGTCCAGTGTCAAAATCCCAGACTTTCACCACCTAAAACCAGTAACAGCTTGAGTTAATAAATGTAAAGCTGATGTGTGGCGTAGTAAAATATGCACCGGTTTACTGGATTCATGTTGAGATGAAAGAATTAATTTACTCACAGACCCCTCGCTGCAGCTGACAACTTGACGAAACTCCTCGCTGTAGCCGCAGCACATTACGGGCTCATTGTGAGAAACGGTCAAACGACTGTGAAGCCGCTGTCTGAAAGTGGGAAGACAAAACATAATGAATAAGAGCGAGATCAACTGTAAGAAGCTGCAAATAATTCATAGGAGACGGCACAAAGGCATGACAACCAACCTTAACTTCATGGAGAGCACAGACATGCAGTCTGCTGCAATATACATAGATTTCATAGCAGGGGAATAGAAGCATGCAGATATATCGCCATGAATGCGGCTTGCTTTAGCGTCTGCAGTAAACAGGCAACACTGATCCTGAATATGCCAAATCTGCAAAAGCAAATGGAAGAAGAATTCTTTATTTCTTTAAAAAGTAGCAATACAAACTATACAAAAGTAAGACATTTAAATTAAATAGTGCAGAAGTACTGGAAAAAATAAACAATGCATGTAGGAAAATGTATGTAAATGTATGTAAAGGTGTCCATCATGCAGAATGGCTCCTGTTGTTGCATCGTTTTGTAGTAGTATGTAACTGTGGCTCTAAAAGAGCAAAGCAGTTAAGCAAATATCCATTTTAATCACTGCTGTAGAAATCCCAGTGGCTGAGGTGATTGAGGCAAACTCTGTTTATCTGGGCCGTTTGAAACACACACAAAAGAATTACAACGTGAACAGTGAGTCGTGAATTACCTTCACAGTGCAGTCTATGGAGACAGAGAAGATCTGACTGTCCTCCGATGAGATGCAGAGGAAGACGATGGGAGCAGAGTGTCCTTTCAAAACACCAGTAGGTTTCCTAACAATAAAAAACAGAATCAGAATCATCTTTATTGGCCAAGTATGTGTGCACATACAAAGAATTTACTCAGGTGACTTTGCTCAGTGGTACAAGGAAAAGCACGTAAATAAGAAATACGAAGCATAAAAATAGCAGTATATATATAATAGTATATACATGTAACTACTTTTCAAGTTCTTGTACATATCTGTTTAACATCATATCTGAATCAGGGGGAAAGGAAGGTGTTAATTATATTGATTGTTGTTTCAAAGCACACCCACTGAATTTAGGTTCCTCACCCAGAAACATGTGGGTTCCACAGGCGTATCAGTTTATCCATTCCTCCTGTTACCAGCAAACTGTGCTTCTCACAGAGGTCAAAGGTCTTAACACCTTTGTAGACCGTGAAGACGGACTGATCACGCGAGGCCCGCACCTGTGGAGCCCAACTCAGCTGGGTCTTCTTCGATTTACCTTCATAACAGGCCTCTCTGATTTCAGTCAGCTGCTGCTCAGCATCTGTTAATGGCAGTGAGCATCCTCAAGAAAGAAAGAAAAAAAAAGAAAAAAGCTAAGTTGTGTGCACAAGCATCGATCAAAACAGGCTCTTTGGAGCAAAGGGTAAGTCATTATCAGAATAAACGAGCAAGCTGGCAAGTGGACGTGCCCACGTACGGGGAGATTACGCACGCACACACACATGCTGCCATTGATTGCTTGAGTGTGTGATAGATGAGTCATCGTGAGTCATTCCTCACAGCTCAAACCAAGCTGCCTAATGTTCAACACCAGGTTTAATTACTGCACACTGTAGAGTAGAGTGAAAGGAGTTATTTACCACTCTTTTCAAGATGCAATATTATTTGCTCGCCTTACATGCGTACAAAAAAGACATGCGTGTGTTTTGAGTCCATAACAAAAGTAAAAATCTTCATTAGAAGTCATAGAGACATTACCTATGACAAGAGACGAAGATTCTTCATTTGATGAGGAGACGACAGCTTGATAACTGTGAAAATATTTTGCCTAAAATTAGAGAGAAGAGAGTCAGGATCGTCAGTTCCCAACACAAATAAAAATGTCACTCCGTTGATCTATACCGCAGATATCATCACTCGTCACTCGACTGAGTATAAATATATTTCCTCGTAAGGCAAGAGTGCGTAAACGCGGAAAGGAAAACTGTCACCTGTGTCACCCAGTCGTGATGAACCTTCCATCTGACAAACGTCACATTTGGAGAAAGCACGGCGTTGTCAATTGACACGTTGGGAATATTTCCAACCTTTGGTAGTTTATTCCATAATCTACAGAAAGAAATGTGTAAAAAGCGCATTCAGGCCTGTCACTCATAACATACTTAACACGTAATTTGTTTGATTGGCGGGGACTGACAGGAAGCAAAGCTTTCATTTTCCAACACATGTTTGAAGCGGACGTGTGCGGTTGGCATGATTATTTTTTTAGTAGTTTACACCCTGTTTCTGTAAAACCTGATAATAACTGCGAGAGCTACTTTGAAAGTGACACCAAGAAACTCAGATACACGCTTTCATCCCCACTCAAAGAAGTCATATTTATCTAAAAGAAAAAAAAAGGAAAAGGTTGTTGGTTAGGAGATGAGTGCAATATAACACTACCAGTCAAAAGTTTGGACACACAGAAGGTGTGAGAAGGTAATGAGCTGCACATCAATGTCTCTAGGTACTACTGGCTCACTGGAGAAACTATACTGACAAATAATCCATGTCACAAATAAACTGCCTAGGGTTTTTTTTTTATTCAGGAATGATCAGATGTTTGTTATAGAGGGAATGCATTGACGTCACTGCTGTCTGTGGCCACGGGCCCCTGAGTGGCAAAAACACTGCGAAATTGATCAGTAAATTCATCAAGACCTGGGAAATGTGGATTATCAAATCAAATTAAGAACAGCTGGGCTCGACAGTGATCCATACAAACTAGTATGGATTTGGAAAAGTGGACTAGCCTCAGTTTCAGATAGTTAGTTTTAGGTCATTTCAGTTCTAATAAACGTAGCTAAGTAAAAGATGCTAACGCTAAGAGAAGTAGTGTAATCTCTGTGCTCAGCCGTCACTTTTTGCCATTAGGTGGCTGTAACCATGGTGACTTGCTGTGACGTCATGTGCATACCCTGCATTTTGCAGCAGAATAAATAAAAATAAATTCTCTTAGCCGCTCGAACAGCTAATAATGTTCGTGCTTTGACAACAGATAGTTTAGCCTGAAATGTCAGACAAAATAAGAAGTCCTACATATCGAAGCTTTTGTGTAATAAAAAAAAAAAGTACAGATGAAAACCACAATATGTTAAGACAACCTGCAGATACAGTAAACAACTAGGATGACTATCCAAACATAAACCTTGACGTTTAAAAAAAGCAAATAACAACTTTAAAATTATTCCACAAATGCCATTTTACTTTTACTTAAATTATGCATCTACTTCAGAAATTTGGACTCTAATATGTCAGTTGCTTATGGTATAACTCGAGTTGCAGCGAGAACCAACTTTTAACTGTTGTTTTTTTGCTCAGGAATCATCAAACGCTCATGTATCTCACTCACAGGAAATACTCCTCTTTTCCACTAATGAATTTCTTTATGAGCAGCCAAGAACATGACCTGGGAGGAAAACGACAACAACAACAACAACAAAAAGTGCTGAAATCTGATCGCTTGTTAATGGCTCATGTCTCCCTCAGGCTCAGCTCAGAATTGTCTTTGGTCACCTGGCAGTGCAGAAAATCACAGATCTAATCACCAAGTGTGAAAAACAGGCAGAATATTGCTGGAAAAGATGCGTAATTGTTATCGTGCGATTATATTAGAAGCACTTTTATAATGTATTCATACCACCTTGCTATGCCGTCTTCTAATTCTCTTATAAATAATGCAAAGTAAAAAAAAAAAAAAAAAAAGAAGAAGAAAAGAAAATGGGGAGAGCAGGAGGTGTCTAGAAAAGCAGCGTTACCTGAGGGTATCTCCCACAGACGCTATTAAAATGATGCTCACACATCCCTGAAACACAAACACAAAAATGACCCTCTCTCAGCAATTCTTACATAATTGGATGAGGTTTTGACAAAGAACCTACTTCAGTGTCTCCATACAGAATGCAACATTTATCATGGCCGGTGGAGCTACGGGGAGAAAAACAAGTCTTAATGCGTTGAGAATTAATGGATGCTTTTCTGACATAACGTTAACACACAGCTTCATTTCTCACCCGTAGTCTAGTGTCAATGGTATAGTGTCTAGGGCATTGATCTGACAATAAGGCTCCAGAGTGGAAAGCTCATAAAGTTGGATCTCTCTGTCCCTGTAAGACAAGGAATAATAAAAGAAAAAGAGTTTGGGGGCTGCAGTAGAAAAGATTTATAATTGTGCTTCAATCTTTTTATTTCACCGTTTCTTACCCAGTTCCGATCATCAGCTTGTTGTACTCTGCCATCAGGGTAAAATCACTTGCCCACTTTGACTTTCTATTGGCGGGTCCTTCATTCTGTTGAAGCGAGCGCAATCATTTGTTGAAAAAAAAATCATATTGTCCTGTGCAGACCTGCTATTTTGAAGCTAGGTGTGCTAATTCACTCGGTGTGGCTGTCGACAAACACTGCAGTTACTGCGTCTATATTTTCTTGTTGTTCCTTTAGAATAATGAACACACGTTGTGATTTATTTTCAATCATTCCCACAAACTGTTATATTATCCTCCTGGAGAAGAAACACCAAATCATAAAAATGCTCCTAACAAAAGCATTTTTATTTTTTTGCAACCCATACTTGAAGCCTTTTGCAGGAAATTATTTTTAAACTATATATTTCTGATCCAATCTTAAAGATATGTGTCTTCGGCAGGAGGAAATGTGAAAGCACCAGAGAGTCTTGGTTTTAGTTTCTACAGAATTGTAACACCTCTGCGGGTAAATATAAATTAAAACATACAAACATGCTCTTGGCCCTCTGGGGTTGAAGCTCAGGACTCCAGTGGCAGACTAACCCATCTTCTCGCACTGTTGTGACGGTGCCATCGTGGCTGGAGCGGATGTTTACGATGGGAATGCCATGACCAAAATTGTTCACAGTGGCCGGCATGGTGAAGCCCACCTGCTTGTGGCGCCTTGCAGTTTCCTCCCTCTCTTCATACTCCTGCAGCATGTGCGTGCAGAACTCGCCCTGCATCACAGCGATGTGCATTAGAAACCATTGCCGCCAAATCATTTGTTAGTTTTATTGCACAGCTCCTCTTTAAACAATTTATTCTCCAAAGTTAACACAGATACCTAGAAACAAACAAGCCTTATAAACCGCACAACCCGTAAAAAATGAGCTGGCAAGACAAATGTACCAAAGTATACTATAACATCAAGTCTGCCGATGCAAGCTATCTGAGCCAGCACAAGATAACTGTGTTATCGTACAGTGTAGCTGGCCCCAGAAAGGTTGAAATAGCTCAAATTACTGTGTTCAGGTTAGTTCAATGACCCTTGCTCCACAAATTTTGACTGAACCTTTTCTTCCTACAAATCCCGAATGAGAAACTATGGGAAGCGAGGCAATTTCCCTCGCAGTGACCAAAAGGGCAGTATGCTGCACAAGAAACAGATCACAATTTCATCTCACCCATGAAATCCTTCCCCGGCCTGAATAATCAATCTTCTTAAACAGCCCTTGAATCTGTGCATTCCTCTGTAAACCTCAAATGACAAAACATTGCATTTTATTTGTAATTTCACATGGTAATTTCAAAGACTGGTTCTTAATTGCAAAATAAGTGCATATTGTGCAGAGATTTCTCACCGTGTTAGGCAAATCCAAGCACTTCTTCACTATACGTACAAAATTATTCACATCGATGCATTGCAAGCCACGCGTTTCAAATTCCTTTATAAAGAAAAATACAGTCAAATTTGAGACATGAATAAAGTCTCAGTTTTGTTTAAAATCATATGTGTTTCACACAGTACCTCAAAAGCTAGCTTCAGTTTCTGGAGGCTCTCCAGCGATATCGTCTCGTCAATCTTATTGGGGAGGGGGAAATTGTTCTAAATATCATAATAAGTCAGCACAATGCACAATAAAAACGAGCAATTACATCTAATAAAAGCGAAGCCGTAAAAAATGCTTCTTCCAATTTAGTTTTTTTCCACTTCACTCAAATCAACTCACCAGGCAGTTCCTAAAGTCTGAGGGCTAAAAATACAAACCAAGGTTAGAAAGGAGATATATTAACAGTGTTGTTGTATCATTATCAACACACATGATTAGCTCCGAGTATTAATGACCATCTGTTACGGCCATCCCCAACGATACGTGCTCGCGCAAAGGCCACTTGACAGGTTATGCTCTCTGTGTTAATGGCCTCCCTTCAATTTTTCCACGGTTTCCTAGCAACTGATCCCTGATCCATGAAGCTCTTTGATCCATCATTAATAAATAACAGGGATAAACAGCCTAATTCCTCAAGGATGTAACTAGAGTTAAGGTTTCCCCACGGTATCTCCTGGATTGGGGAGATAATTGTTTAATAAGTCAGAGTGATTGAAGTGCTGAAAGTGTTCACGTAACCTGGCCCGCTTTCCAAATCCCTTTATTAGAGATGCATAACTTTGAACTCCTGAGTCGGTTTTGCCTAATCTGTTATGGCACATTGCTCATTACATTAAGCGGGAGTGTGACTGACGTCGCCAAGTAAAAGCCACAAACTTGAGCCGGTGCATTTGCACCAGCCTCCTACATCATTCCATCATTGCTGTCAGCTTGAGAGCTTCAATTTGAATCTGCTGGGGACCTTTTAAGCAGTTAGCTCAGCAGCTGTGTTTGTTTTACTTTGGCCTGAAACATGGCCATCCCTGGGCTCTGCGATAGATTGTCCAGCCCGACGCGCTGTCAGGCCGCTAGTAAATTGATCATCAGCTTGATTTAAAATGACACTTTTGGCGTTACCTCACATGCATTCTGTGACTGGTGATATACACTTCAGCTGTAGTTGAGTACAAGCACTTTGGACAGGGTCCATATAGTGGAGAATTTAGCGCTGTAGCACTCTGGTGCCATCTTCAGGCGCTAATAGCAAATCCTGAAAGGTAGGCTGATGGGTGAAGGGTAATAATGTATAATAGCAACAAATCACACAGACTCTCTGTTCAATTGTTTCACATGTGAATGAATATTTTGAAAAATGTACCTTGAGGCTGTCGCTCGAATCAATACCGAGGTGTTGTCGTCTCATGAAGTGAACCTTATCTCCAAGTGTGACAGAGTGCCTTCTCCTGTTCTGTTTTAGCAGCTCCCTCACCAACCATTCAGGCTGCTCTCTTTCGTCCTCACTGACACCCACTCTTCTTGGTTCTGAGAAATCATCCGCTTTATCACCCTGACATCCTGCCCCAGAAGTGTTATTTGTCTTCTCCTTTGCGCCGGCGAGTTCAGAGAGGATGCTGGAGGATTTCAAATGTAACTTTAGTTAAATGTATGCACTCTTATTTTATTAGATCGCTCTGATGTATGTTTGGCCTCTGTTTAGAGAATATTAAAATGAACTTTTCAGGGTATCAAGCTTTGCAAGAAACTTGTCAGTGAAAGTGGCACAGGATCCGTTTATTTCCCAGGTGACCAGACTTCTTTCATTACAAGGAAACTACTCAGTGATGCCCCAGATGGCAACTAAAGCTCCATGACAACGGCAAACATTTTGTGAACGAGGCTCAAGAGAAAAACAAGGCAGCGTTTTCTTAAAATGTTAACTCATTAAAATAAATGTGCCATTAAAGGAGAATGATACTTAACAGAAGTATATTAAAAAATATCAGATTACCTGGTGACATGTTGAGTTTCTAATCTTCCCGAAGCCGAAGAAGAGCGACACTTTGTTCCCAATGGCATTCTTCTTAAGTTCAGTATATTAAAGGATGATGTGACGTAAAATAAATAAATTAGTACATAAAAGAGACTTCAGGGTTGAAACATTCTTCAGTCCGACCTCCAAACAGACGTTAATCAGACACACGAGTCTACCTGACACTCACTCTAGCATTACACCTGAGCAGAACAGGTGGCCCCATGGTAACTAAGAAACCAGGAGTGACAACTGAGACTACAAAACTCAAAACAAGACATTGCACCTGCAGAGATAGAGGCACAGCTTCGACTGTGACTGTGAAATGCAAATTAAAACAAATGGCACTGTTTATGCTGCCATTTTGTGTAATTGTTGTTTAGTTAATTAAATTAGTGCATGTTTTTACATTTCTTTCAAGCTGCAAAGGGAATGAATGAATGGACCAAACCATTAGCAATATTCCCTCTGGAAGTCTTGAAATCACTGTATCAGGTGTTTATATTAACAGAGCTCCAAACAGACTGAGTACTTTAAGAAAATATGTGGTGATGAAACATGACATCAGACAAATATCTTTACATCTGGTTCAGATATTTAATTATCACGACACACAAGTTACACACATCTGCCAACAAATACTGACAGACGCTGTGCTTAAGGCTGTATTATTTTTACTCGTGAAACATTAAAAAGTATGTCAAAACACCACCAGTCGTGATCATACCACTAATATAAGCAGTGAGGTTTAGAGAGGGCCTGGCCAGCTTGAGATCCACTCTGGTGAGCTGGAATTACGGCCAACTTCTGGGAGTTTCACATTCTTCTCATTTTTTGCACAAGCATCTTTTTTAAGAACTGTTTGCACAGTCGCTTTGTCTGCAAAGCAAGAATAGAACAGCAAACATGAGTCACCTCTAAAGTGTTAAAATGCTGCTAAAATGTTCAAAAACAAAATTCGATGCTGACTTTTCTCAGGTAAGATTCTGTGCAACTGCTGCAGCTCCTGAGGCAGCAGAGACTTGATCAGAGATGTGACATTACTGAGTCTCTTTCCACAAAACTGGTCATAGGTTGTCATGTCAGATCCTTTCTGCTGGGTGTCAACATGCCTTTTTACAACAGTTGGGACTGAAACACACGGAGGATGATTAGCTGGTAGAAATAACTGAAACTGGTGTTTAAATTAATCTTTTGTGTTTGTTAGCCTGTACCTATACCACAGGAGGTCACATTTGGAGCTATGGCGTAGTGCGAGAGATTTTCCTGCAGTTCGGGTTTTTGCTTTAGTTGGCGATAATTGGCCCTCATCTCCGTGTTGTTAGTGAGCGGTATGTGGCGCCTGTTGTGCAGTCGTCTTTCTGCTTTATTAAAATCATCACGTCCTAACAAAAGCGTTCAGCAACGAAAGGAGAATAAGCTGAAGACAAAGATGTTATAATGGCGCAACGTGGACATGCCAGCATGCCGCTTAGCTTTCATACACAAAAGATTAACTCAACACACGTGGTACCTTGAGGCATGCCCATGAAGTTACACCTGTAGGTGGAGCAGTACTGCGCTGTCAAGGCCTTACGGATCTCCCCCTCAGAAGTGGGACTATTCCACGGGAACGCAACGTAGTCAGAGCTTTGTGCAGCGTCCCTGGGCTGTTTCCACATCATGAATGACTGGGGAGAAATAGCTTGACTTAAAGGTTACGGTGCACTGGGAGAGGTCAAGCATGGCATTCGAATATAAATCTAAAAGTGAGGCTAACGCGGCCTTAAAACCAACCTGGCTTGGATGTGGATTGTTTCTCCTGTGTCCCGAGGCTGTTGCTGTGCGAATGCATTCAGGTTTACAGACCGGCTTCCAGCAAAACTCCTTCTTGTACACAGTTGAACCAAAACTTCCAGACCGTGAGTAGGAGTCTATAAATGTTGTTGACATTGGGCGGCTACATAATGCAACAACACAGACAAAGAATTACACACAGACGAGCGATGAAAATATGCTTGCCAGTTCACAACTTTGATGTAGAACTTACACCAGAAACTCTGCAGCAGAGTTCGGCTGGTAGACAAACTGTTTTCTGTGAGATGTTTCATATGGATCCCACCACGGTTTGCCCTCTACAAATCAAATGAGTATTTTTACATGGTTAAAAGTGTGAAAGGAATCTTTACAAAACTACTAAACGTAAAATACTGGCTATATACAGTAATAGTGGCAATGTCATAGGTCAAATTATACAAAATGATTTTTTATACATAGCATATGACAGTAAAATGTAAGAAAGTTAAATGGTGGCCACTGAATCAAATAAAATATCCGCTTGCAATTTAAAGTTAGCTCCAGTCAATTACTGTCTTTACATGTTCTTGGTTTAACATTACCTTTAGCTGCCATTGATGACCACCGTTTTGTTGTGGCACCTTGTGTTACAGTTGTTCTCACTCTCCTGAAATCCTTTCCATGTCCGGATGAAAGTTCCTTCTCATGGGTGGCTTGCTGAAAAGACTGGATACTCAGAGAGGGTTTAACAGATAGAAAGTGTCTCTTTCTGGTACAAGCTTTGTGTGTACAGAGGCAGAGCTGATCCTCGCAGCATGTTTCCAGGCACTGTGGTTATGGAGACCTACAACATTTGAATCGCTGCACTGAGCTGCTGCTCAGCAGGGGAGATGTTGCATTAAAAATGTAGCAGTGCCACAGATGTGTTATTTATGTCTGTCACCGATGATGGTGGGCAGTAAGTACATACATTTATTCAAGTATCTTTATTTATTTAATTATTCATTTCGGTCAGTAGAACAAAACAATACATTATACATACATGTAAGAATTTCATTGCTCAGTGTAACCTTTTCTGTGTGGGTGACAATAAACTGCTTGAACCTTGAATTTCATTATAAACCTGCTTAAGACAAAGTAAATGATAATAATTATAATAAAAAATGCCTTCACAGTCTTATGTTGCTTACATGTTAATGCACAAATAACAATACAGTAGAGCGATGCTGCACAGAAGGACTACGACATTATCATTTTCATGCCACCCGTCTGCTCACCTCTGAGCCTTAACTGGACTTAAATAAATTAATTCACACAGACACTTTGAAACATTGTATATTCATGTATATAGGAGCTACCACTTAAGTTTACATC